>NC_133617.1:605126325-605166325 GCF_048593235.1 Sminthopsis crassicaudata | reverse complement strand
TCACTTTCATGTAGTATATGACCTTCCTTCTGAGATAGACTGTGAAGAGACTCAATGTATACATCTCCACACTCCAGTTTGTTAGGAGGGAGGAAATATTCCAAAAAGGGAAAAAAAGATTTAAGGCTTCAATGGAGGGGGAGAAATTTTCAAGTTCTGCAGTTTATTACTTGTCTGATGTTAAGGAAGTTACTTGATTTTTTTTGGATTAAGCAATTAATCCTCATCTGAAAAAGGAAGGAGTTGAATTAGATGACCTCTAAAGTCCCTTCCAGGTCTAAAAGCAATTGACCTTAATTAATCAATATAACACTATATCAATCAAATTACCAAAGAGATAATTTATAGAATAAATAATCCGTTGTATACAACCTGTTGCCAGATCCTGTCAATTCTAACTTCCCAATATCTTTCATACATAGCAGATCTCCTTCTCTTCTCCAACATTGCCACCATCCTAATGCAGACCTTTGTTTTGTCATTCTTGGACTATAGCTATTGCCTTCTGGCTGGCTTCCCTGCCCCATCTTTACTCTCTCTAGTGTATCCTTCAATCAGTTATAAAATTAATATTTCTAAAACACAGGTCTGACCACGTCACTCTCTTCCCTCCATCTACTGGCTCATTACCTCCAATATCAAAGGTAAATCTCCCATTTAGCTTTAAAACTGATTATAACTTGTTCCTTTCATATTTTTCTAGTCTTCTTATTCCTCCCTCCTTCCTGATTGCCCTTTCACTTATTCTACTACACAATTACATTGACTTCCTTGCTATTCCTCAAATTGTCCCATCTCCCATGTCTGAATGTTTACAAATCCTTCTCCATCCTTGATATTTTTCCCTTCTTTTCTCTTCTGACTTGAGATAAAACAATAATGAAAGTCATTTAGAGGAACAAAAGTCCTGGAATCTCAAAGCAACTTTTTAAGAGGGAAAAAAAACAAAGCTGAGATATTAACAGACCTCAAACTATATTATAAAGGACTAATCATTCAAATTATTGGGAACTGGTTAAAAGTAGACAAGATCAGTGTCATGGAGTAGACAAATTAGGATCAAAAATATTCCTAGTAATAAAAAACACAGTAATGAGCTCAAGAACATGGTATTTATATACAATATCCATATATCTAGAATTGATAGGAAACTAGAAATTAGTGAGACAAATCAGATTTAAAGCAGTATCCTATCCATATACAATCATAAATTACAAATGGATATAAGATTTGGTTACCAAAAGTCAGTCTTTTTTTTTTTAAAAAAAAAGATAGAAATGAATAAAAGAAACCTTTCATAACTTTAGCTAAAATGGGAGAGGGTGAAGAATTTTTTAATCATACAAGGATAAATTGATCATAAGAGTTAAAAGAGAAAATCTCGATTAAATAAATTTTTACAATTTTTTGCATTAACAAAACCAATATAACAAGACTGAGAAGAGATGACACTGAGTGGAGAAAATATTTGATCATCTATCATGGAGAAATATTCAGTGGCCAAGAAATATAGAGAATTAAGACAAATATATGAGACCAAGAGCCATTCCATAGAAGATAAATGGCCAAAAAATATGAAAAGCAGTTTTCAAAAGAATAATTTCAAATGAACAATAATCATATGAAAACAGGGTGTTCAAGAAGAGCTACCATCTCTTGTGTGAGGGCCTTCTAAGCCCTTTTCAGGACTGCTCATTCACCTTTGGTGTGTATCTGGTACTCAATTCTCACCCATGTCTCCAAGATGCTATAACATGTGCAGCAACCACATTCTGGTAAAAAAAACATTTTGGAAGAAAGGTAGATGGATTGGGAGTACTCAATGGTCCTCAAACCCATCATTGAGTTAAGATAATGTCTACCCTAAGCATATGAAAACTTCCTCAGCAGAATGGGCAGATGAGAATAATTTGTTGATGGCCATGAAGCCATCTAAAATAGGTGCTATAGAGCACTTCAAATTTCCAAGGCCATTATCTGTTGTCTTGACTTTTGTCTTGCCATTGGATTTCAATGACTGAAACAAAATATGAGGTTTATGACTTTGTGCAACTTTGCCTCTCTTGAATTCAATTCACGCATGAGTCAAGAGCACCCCATTTGTCATAATCCTCTTTGAAAATGAAAGACAACCACCAGAGAAATACAAATAAAATAACAGGTTACTGGCAAAGATGATAAAAATGAAAAATGTCAATAATGAAAAGGCTATGGCAAGACAGATCCATTAATACAATGTTGATAGAACTATGAATTGTTTCAATGATTCTAGCAAACTATTTGGAAATAGGAAAAAAACAGTAACTAAAATTTTGATGCCCTTTGACCTAATGCATTCACTGATAGATATATACCTGAGAGAAGGAAGGAAGGAAGAAAGGAAGGAAGGAAGGAAGGAAGGAAGGAAGGAAGGAAGGAAGGAAGGAAGGAAGGAAGGAAGGAAGGAAGGAAGGAAGGAAGGAAGGAAGGAAGGAAGGAAGGAAGGAAGGAAGGAAGGAAGGAAAGAAGGGGAGGGGAGGGAAGGGAAAGAGTAAGGGAGGGAAAAGAAAGAGGGAGAGAGGGAGGAAAGGAGAAGAGGGAAGGAGAAAGGAAGAAAAAGAAAAAAAAAGAAAAAAGAAAAATGAAATCATGTCATTCTCCATTCATTTTGTGTTTTTCTCCCAAACCTTCCATGAGTATGAGGTCTATTCCAAACTCCCTACTTTTCTATAGATACTTTCAATCTTTCATTCTAATTTCAGGTTGCTTTTCCCTACTAATACACTATTCTCTCTCTCTCTATCCTAAACCAGACTCTTACAATCCTTGCACTATAATACTAATTGCTAGCAGGATGAGTAGAATGCTAAGATGTAGAATGCTATGCTGTTCAGCAATGCCATCTATCCTGAGATTACATGCTCTTCAAATATGCTGTCATTCTTCATCACAAAATGATTTAAAATGTTAAGTAGTTTGAAAAAAAAAAAGAATTTACAATATTATCCTATGGAACTTTTCAGGTCCAAATATTTTGGTGCGCTCTCTCTCTCTCTCTCTCTCTCTCTCTCTCTCTCTCTCTCTCTCTCTCTCTCTCTCTCTCTCTCTCTTTATATATATATATATTTGCGCAAACCTTTTTTAATTTGTTCATCTTTTTTTACCTACTTACTCAATGCATTTACAGTACATATACCCTGAACATAAATATATCATTTAAATCTAGAACTACTTTTTAAAAATCAAGAAAGTCTATTCATGCCAAGATGAAACTTGGAATGAAATTCCAGTAGACTCTACCATTATAGAGTCTTCAATTATTCTCCAGTAGACTACCATTATAGAGTCTACAATTGTTCTCCAGTAGACTATACCATTGTAGAGTCTACAATTTTCCTCCCTGCTTCCAAATTCTCCACTCTCTGATCTTCCACACAGCTGCCAAATTTGAGAGCTTCAGAGGCTCAATGTAGCCTCCAGGCTAAAATAAAATTCTTTATCTTTTCATTTAATGTTTTTCATAATCTTATCCACACCTATATTTCTAAACTGATTTGCCTTTCTTCTTGACTTCACATTAATCTTATGTAGTCTAATATTTGATATTTCATTTTCCATCTCTTTTCTTTTTATTTTCCATGGCTAGAATGCTTTCCTTCTTCATCTCTGCTTCTTGGAAGTTTAGTTCAGCCTTTCCTGAGTTTGCCTCATGGAGACAGCTAGGTATTAGGAGGGTCCATTTTGTTTTTCTTTGTAATATTTAATGCTTATGACCTCTAGCATATTCCAACTCTCTTCTTCATTAAATCACTAATGATTGACAGGTGTAAGAATTCTGAATCATTTCTAAAACTTTAGACTCATTTCTTAATCCCAAATGGTGCTTTTTTTTTCCTTACAATTTTTGCAGATTTCCTCTCATCCCACTTTTACCATGAAGTCATTGAGTATCAAGGGATATTTTGAATTCTTTTGAAGTGTCTTCTTAAGTTTTTCATATGCTTTCTCAATTTTTTATTTTTCACCAACAGATATTAGCAAATATCTTCAATTATTGTCCAGGTGGACTGTTTGCTTAAGTATATCCTGAATACTGCAAGGCAGTTATGACCAAAAGTCAGACTATGAAAACAACTAAAATTATTTCTGAGATATCTAAAATTTCATGATCCTATGAATTTCTCAATTCACCTCTCAAAAGAAACTGTAATATACTCTATTCAGCTATTATTTCTTTCTGTTCTCTGGTTTCATTTATGTTGATAATGTTAAGGTGTATATGTTTTAGTTCCTTGCAGCAGCTAGGTAGGTGCCTAAGTGGCTCAGTAGACAGGGCATTAAGTCAGGAGAATTGAATTCAATTTGGGCCTTAAATAATTATTAGTTGTGTGATCCTGGGCAATCTTAGGTTGCCTCAACTGTAAAATAGAGATAATAAGAGCCTTTACCATTCAGGATTGTTGCAAGGATGAAATGAGATAATATTTGTAAAGCACTTAGCATAGAACCTGGCACATAGTAAGTGCTAAATAAATGCTTATTCTCTCCCTGTGTCATATCAGTTTGGTAATACATTAGACAATGATTGCACCAAAGGAGTCTCATAGCCTGAAAAGAATTTGGGGTCTGAATTTTTTGAGGAAAGAGTTTTGGGTCTGAAGTTAGGAAACCAGTATTTAAAGACTTCTACAGTCCTTGCAAATGTAGTTCCATTTCTAAATCACTTAACCTTTCAGGTCCCCAATTTCTTCATCTGTAAAATAGGGATCATAATTCTTCTGCTTCCCAGTTCAGAGTTGTATGAAAAAAAATTACATGTTCCTTGAAGCATAATGTAATAGTAACAAAAATTACTTTTATTTTTTCAGATTAACAAGGATTTTTTTCCCCTTAATCTTCTTCCTCAATAGAACAATAAAACGATTTTGAGGTATGGTCCCAAACTGCTTTCCACAAAGGTTAGACCAACTCACAGTTCCACTAATGGTGTGTTAATATGCCTGCTTCCCCATAACCCTCCTGTACTTTTCCTCTTTTGTCATCTTTGCCAATCTAGTGGATATGAGGTAGTCTCAGAGTTGTGCTAATTTAAATGTAGTTATTCTTAGTTATTTGGACCAACAGTTAATTTAATGTTTGTAGTCAGTCAAAGAACTAGGCTATTTGAAACCTCTGTCAATTCTTGCTTTGCTTTGAGACCATCAGTAAGGAAATGGAAGGGGGCACATGTAGGAGTTAGAACCCTTTTGTGGTGGGGTTTTTCAGTTTCATGAGTTTTCATGGTCTAAAAAAATCATTGCCTGTAAGCCCAAGCTTCTGATGATGAGCCCCTCCATATTTACGTAAACCAAACTCCAAAGCCCCCTGATATAGGACTCTTCCCTTACTGGTGAAGACTAATGGCCTCTAGCTGGTGAGAAGAACAGAAGAAAAATTTCATCTCTTTAGTTTCTTAGGGTTCTTCTGCTTTCAGCTTCAAGGGCTATTGAAAATATTCTAATTAAGAGCTGGGGCTCTCTCTCTCTCTGGGTGGAATTGAATTACCCCACTTCCAAAGAGATACCTCTTTCATTCAATACTGTCTGACATATATTCTCAAATGTATACTTTGATCTCTGTTTTTCTATCAACTTGAATGAATGGGCTTCTTTTCTACCTACTATGTAAATACATTGTGAAATTGGTATTTGGTAGAAAAGGAGTCAAACCCTGGATACAGAACTTGGTGCCATTTTCCCCTATTAATGAGCAGAAATCAAGAATTTAGTTTGAAGCTTGAAGTTATTTCTTCTAGTAAACAATATTTGAAGGGGGACAGATATGATTCTAGCATAGGACTCCCTCTTTCTGAAGAAACTAGGTTAGCCTGCCTCTGCCCCTTATCTCCTGCTTCTTAAAGTCTCCCTTTGGGGTGAGTAGGGGAAGGAGACACTAGAGATTTCCACTCTTGCTTCTCCATAAGCTACTACACTTAATCAGGTTGGTCCTTAGAGAGTGGACTGTTTCATCACCATGTCCATCCTAAGTCTTGCCAACTTGTTAGCTCCTGTCAGAACTTGTGTTCCACTGGTATAGCCTTCAAGAAGCTAGGGTCACCTCCATACCTTGTTTAAGCATATGTGGGTAGTAGAACTTCATTAACTTAGGGGCCCTTGAGGCAATTGTTTAATTTAAAGGGAAAATAGATTTTATTTCTTGTTCTTAGAGTAACTTGCTTAGACTTCTAAAGATCACATAGGATAATAGAGGTAAAGTGCTTTATAAATCTTATATAAGGGCTAGCTAGTTACTAGTTTTTGTCTTAATTTTCCTGGCAGAAAAGAAAAATAAAAAAAATTTATACAGAGCTTTGATTCAACTCAAAAAGCAATTTAATTCAATAAATACTTCAGTGCCTACTCCATCAATCACCAAAATGAAATATTACCTGCCCTCAAGGAGCCTACATTCTACTGTGGAAAACAGCACCTCTACAAGAAGTATAACTACAAAATATATATAAATATAAAATGATTCTAAAGATGAAAATAGGACTAACAATTCAGGATTGTAAGTCACACAATATTTTCTTCCACCAAGGATTCTGAATCTGATAGTGTCACTAAGGGATATTCTGAGAGAAACTGTTATATTCCTTTTGCATGTTACAGCAAAGGAAACATGGGATTTGGGTTAAAGAGACCCAGCTGAGGTCTCCCTAGCTCTTTTTGCATTTTTGAGCCTCAATTTCCTCATGTATTTATCCATACCATGCAACTCTCTTTAATGCCTTACTAATTTCAGGAAAAGAATTAAAAAAAAAAAAAAAAGTTGGGGAATGGTGGTAAATGTTGTCTCCCACAATAGAATGGAATTTCATTTTTTGTCTTTGCATTCTAAGTATCTAGCATAGATTAAGAATATAATCTTAACAAATGCATGTTGATTGCTTGATTTTTCAATTATTGAATATATGAAAACATGGTGGGAAAAAATCAGTAATTAAAAAAAAATTATTCTCAATTCCCCTGGCTAGTAATACATTATTTGCGGTATTTGATTTTTGATTTTAGAGAGACTGAGTACTTGTTGTGCTCTACTAACTGCTCTTCACTAAACTGAGGTAGTTTCAAAGGAAACTAAAAATATGTCATGGTTTCCTCCAGGCCTTCCTTCCCTTGCACCTGAACTGAATGTGAGAGACTTCTCCCTTCTGCTCTTCTCTTTTCCCCACCCCAATTAATTTATCCTACACTCAGCAACAAGAATTGTTTGAAAGTGTCATTCCTTGTGAGCACAAGTTTCCACTGCCCAGAAAACTGACATCCAAATAAAGATTTTCCACACCCCTGCTCTCCCCTGAAGACTTTCTGAACTGGCCTCCCCCTCACTAGTCACCCCTCCATGGCACACCTAACCCACAGGCCAGTCTTCCCACCTCCAGTATCCTCCCTACTTCATTTCTATCAAACCAAAGCCCCTTCCCTTCTTCAATATTCTGTTCAACTCACTCTTCCATCAGGTCTTTACAGACTAGCTCCAACTGTCTAATGCATAGAAAGATGAAGGGTGTAGCCAATGAGAATTTAATATATGCAGGTCCCCAAGCAGGTTAGTTAAGTATGCCAGTGTTGAGTAAGAGAGGAACTGTGGTATACCAGAAAAAGCACAGCAGGGTGTGAATGCTGGAGGGACTACCACCTCCTCTGCTGTGCTACTGGTTAGCATTTATTATAATACTTTAAGGTTTGCAAAATGTTTTACATGTTAGGTAGTTTGATCCTCAACAACAACCTTGGCAGGTAAGTGCTATTATTATCCCTATTTTACATATAAAGAATCTGAGACTAAAATGCATTAAATCACCTGCTTAGGCTCACACAGCTAGTAAATATCTGAATTTATTATTGTTGTTTAGTTGTTTTCAGTTATTTTAGACTTTTTGTGACCCCTTTAGGGGTTATTTTGGCAAAGACATTGAAGTAGTTTGCATTTCCTTCTGCAGTTTATTTTACAATTGCGGAAACTGAGGGAACAGTATTAATTACCTTTCCCAGAGTCACATAATTAATGTGTGTCTGAGGCCAGATTCAAATTTTGGTTTTCCAGATTCCAAGCCCAGCAATCCATTCACATAATACATATCTGCCTCTAAATACAACATAGTACCTGAAATCTTGGTCAAGTTATTTCATCAATCTAGGTTTCAGTTCTTTCATTTTTGAAATATCCAGCTCAAACATCCTGTAATGGTAAGAACTGATTGGGATTTGGATGGGGTCTGGGTAGAAAGAAGTAAAGAATCTTCTCCCAAATGTCCCATCATTGGCCTATTCTAGTGACTTCCAATTCCTCCAGCAACCTTCCTTATCTTTAACTGGCTCACTTCCCAGGCTCTTTAGCTCTCATACCTGCATGCT
Organism: Sminthopsis crassicaudata; assembly: GCF_048593235.1. Lineage (NCBI taxonomy): Eukaryota > Metazoa > Chordata > Mammalia > Dasyuromorphia > Dasyuridae > Sminthopsis > Sminthopsis crassicaudata. The sequence continues at coordinate 605,157,947 of NC_133617.1, read as the reverse complement.
TGTAAACCACCATGAGTCATGTTCTCTTTGGTTTGCCTCTGCTCCTTCTCCCCAATTATACATAGGCTACTTGAGAAAAGGAATCAGCTATCGGCTCATTTCCTGCATGTCAGACTCAGGAGCGGGAGGAAATCTTTTAAGGAACATTCAAACAATTCACCCTGGTGGCTGGTGCCTTCCTTGGGGTTTCACAAAGCATCCTCCTTCTCTTTCTAACTGTATAGTTCCAAAAGTTAACAGATGGATGGAGGCATCCCAAAGGCACCCAGATCTGAAAGCATCCAATATTATCAGCAGAGAGCTGCCCATTAAAGGCAGACAGAACCCGGTCCAGCCCTACCCAGCACAACACCACACTTGCTCCTTATAGTGGGGAAAAAGCGCATCCTAATCACAAGGGGATGACAAGAGTAAACTCTGAGTTCAGCCCAGGGAGAACAGGCTATGACTAACTCACAGGTATATTTAAAAGGTAATAATTGTTTCAGCAGCGAGTCATAGGGAGACTAACCCAATCGCATTTATCTGCCACAATAAAAAAAAAAAAAAAAAATGCTGTTAATGCATTTCACAACAGCCGAAAGCTGCAGACTAAATTGGTTGGCAAGGCAGGAGGCCATCAGCGCACTCAAAGGAATTGTCTCAGCAATTATCACTAATTAACCACCCCCCTAACAGTTGGGAGCCAGTTGGAGAAGCTTAAGCATGCATGTAAATGAGGGAGGAGGGACACGATGGAGTGAGGAGGCTGTGTGGCATATTTGTTTTGTTTTGACTTCTTTCCAGACATATTTCAGTTTGCATAAATATTTGAAGGTTGGATCAGACAGGATTTATAGCACAATGGCACTAGGAATGCCTTCATTAAAACACACACACAAACTCACACACACACACACCCCAAAACTTTGATATGGTTTAAATTAGCTTCCGGGAGGAAGAATCAGAGAAAAACCTTTTTTTCAGTATTTAACCTGGTGCCCTCACCAACATCTCCTACTAGTTAATCAATTTACAGGCTATGATGACTTTGAACATTGTGAATTTTGTGACTCTCCCCCTCCCCAGCCATTTAGCTTCTCATAGGAGGGAGGACATAGGCTTCTGCAAGGAGACAAGACATAGCCAGATGTCTGAGCTTAGGCCCACTTGTTACAGCATGCTTGAAAGTGACCTTTCCGTAACCTAGAGTTTTTGGACTTTGAGGGTTAAAGCTAACATTTGGTATTTTGTGCCTTATCCTTCCCCCCACCCAAAGTGTTTAGAGAAATAAGAGAGGGCCCCACCCTCTGCACTGGGCAAGCTGTTTCCTGTAGAAAGTGCAGTTAATGCCTCACGAAAAAGAACTGTTCTCGAGAATTACTAAAGGTCTGTTTTCATTACTTTTTTTCCAAACGGGGTAAAAACTTTTATAGTGTTTGTTTTCCCCCAGCATGCAGGCAGATAGAACAACTGCACTATGGGAAACCCAGATGCCTCTGTGATCCCAAGTCGTGTCATACTGAATGAACCCCACCCCTCAACCTCGATTTCCCCTGGACCCGACCCTTCCTCCTCAGATCTCTTTCTCTGTGGGCAAGGGCATTGTGGGAAAATTCAGGTCCACATAATCATCCCTTTAACAAAAACACTTTAAAAAAAAATGAAACTCAGGGTTTTATAGGTCTGTTCACAGTGAGAATGCAGTCCTCTGTTTCTAAGTGAAGCAGGAAAGGCTTCATAGAGAGATTTTATTGTTTACATTCAATGAAAGGAAAAGTCTGACTTGAAGTACTCAGATGTAATCTCTCTCTGGGTTTAAAATGGCTCTATTGTACTCAGGATCGGTAGTGCTCTATGGAAAGGTGAACCAAGGTTCTCCCCCAACCATGCTCCGTCCCTGGATAGGATTTATGCATGTGCTCACACCAGACGCAGTAGCTTACTGGCAAATGTTCCCCATTGGAGAAAAAGAAGTTTATTTTCTTTGAGGATGCACAGTCGAACAATGTTCTGGTGCCCTGGAAATTTCATAACTTTCCATGTAATTAAACAGTTGGCATGACCTCCAGCAGCAGCAGCAGCAGGGTAATAACAGAGCCAGAAGAGCAAAAGGGTGTACAGAAAAACACATTGATCTGTTATTCATGCAGGGAAAAACTCAGAATGCTTCCAGTGAATCCCAAACTCTCTCCCAGAGCAAAAGCGTTTCTACACTGATTTCCCTGTAAGTTGTTATCCTCCCAACAAACAAATATGATGCAATTCCCTGTAAGTGGAAGCCTGAGAGCTATAATTGGCTAGGGTTCCCATCAGGGCTGAAATTCCCCTTCTACCTCCCATCTAAACTTAAGATTCCTCAAGATTCCTATCAGATCCTTTAAAAAAAAATTTAAATACATTGAGGTGAATATGAGAGGAGAGAAATTATGATAAAAGGCAAGAAATAAGCAGGAAGCACAAGTACACCAATCATAACAAAGTAGTTTGCAAATCAAGACAGAATTCATCTTTGAAGAAGGCTAGATGAATTTGAGGTTTTTGTTTCTAATAGAATGGGCATCTGAAATATCAATTCAAATTAATTAAATTAACTCAAAAAGCAAAATCTTAAAGGGAGTTTAGTTTAGTTTTCCTTTATAAATAATTGGGGAAATCTAAGGTGAGGGATAAGACAGAAAATCACCCAAACTCGGTTCTTAGGGTAAGTTGCCCACCTCCTGTTTCTCCCCATAGAGACATGACAATGTGCGGCCCATAACTCATCTAGTCACAGGTGCTGAGCTTCAGAAGTCTCAGTAATGGAAGAAGTCTCATCAGGAAAGGAGAAAGAAGGACCGTTCAGTTTGCCTTGTTAGTGCCCAATATGCCTTCAGTCTCCCAACCCAGCTAGTCTTTGGATTGTTTTAAGAACTTAAGTTTTCTCCTACATATTATTCCAGTTTTATCTAACTAACCAAAAGCGAAGGAATTAAATGAAAGTCACTTTGACTGGAAGTCTCTGATTTCATATGTCCTGAAAGATGGTTATATCCAAAGCAGCTGGCATGTTGGAACTTACACAGACTGAAAGGACAACTGTCTGATTCAATTCAAAAGCCACCAAGAGGGCAGCAGTTGGACCTATGTGATACATTCAGTTTTTCCTGGAAATTATTACTATTAGTTAATCAAAAGCAGCAGCTGCAAGACTAAGATTAATCTGCAAATCCTGGTAGGAGCTGCCCGTGCTTTAACACATTCCTGAAATCCTCCCTATCCACTCTCCTATACATCTTAAATTTCTTCATCTTCATTGGTTTCTGTCCATGTGATCATAATTGTGTTCGTCACCCAATAATAATTTCTCATCCTTTGCCCACCATCCAGCCATTGCCCCATCTTTCTGCCCCTTCTTTATTGTCAAATTTCAGAGGAGAAAAAAAAAATTAACAAAAAACCTTTTATACCCAATGCCTCCATTTTTTCCACCTTTTGCATTGAGGCTTCCATTCTCACTATTCTACTGAAACTTTTCTCTCAAAGGTCACCCCAATAATTTCCTAATCACTAAATCCAAAAGCTTGTTCATCCTCATTGACCTTTTTCTTAAACGTTCCACTCTTCACCTCAGTGAAAACACCTGAGAAATTTTTACATGACTCTTGGTATAGGGGTACATTAAACAGGTACACAAACCAAACATTTACTGATAATAAATCATTTTGCAATTCCTACCTTCAGTTATGAAATCCTATATGGAGTCACAACTCACAGTTTAAGAAACTTTGTTCTAGATAATCTCTCCTCCTTTTCTTCAGGAACTCCATAGTGCCTATTCTCCTCCTTTTCTAATTTCATAATTTCATTCTCTTCCTTTTCTTTACTAGTCCCTTAAGGATGTACCTGTCCATCTTCTCTTCTCTATCTATACCCTTTCCCTTGGTAATCTCATTCCTTTCCACAGCTTTAATTATTAACTCCATATAGATAATTTCCAGAAGTGTGTGATAAACTCAGATCACACTTTCTAGATCTAGTTTCTACCCTCTCTTAATTTCATTGTATTATTGCTGTCTGTTATTTCCTATTTGCCCTGTGTTTATTTGCATATTGTCTTTCTCATTAGATTGTAAGCTCCTTGAGGACAGGGGTTATTTTAGGTTTGTTTATAATGTTTTGGCTTCTTTCTGTATTCTTAGCACAATATCCAGCACATATTATGTGCTTAATAAATGTTTATTGATTCAGTGGTCCTCAAACTTTTTAAATAGGGGCCAGTTCATTGTCTCTCAGACTGTTGGAGGGCCGGACTATAGTAAAAACAAAAACTCACACTCTGTCTCCGCCCCTCAGCCCATTTGCCTTAACTGGGCAGGCTGGATAAAAGTCCTCAGCAGGCCGCATATGGCCAGAGGGCCCTAGTTTGAGAACCCCTGGAATTGATTGAACTCTTAATTGTCTATGGCCTGGATGGCCATAGTAAAAATATCCAAAACAAAGATTATTACCCTATGTAAAAAAAAAAAATCTTTATCTCCTTCTGACTCCATTACCTTCCAGGGGCACCAGCTTTTATTCAATCTCCTGTCTTCAAATTCTTAGAATTATCTTGAACTCATTTTCATTCTTCCTAAGTTATGACATTCAGTCAGTTACCAAGTCCTGTTGATTCTGTTCTTTTTTCCTGCATCCACAATGCCTAAATCAGGACTTTTCACATATCAGAAATCTAATCAATAGTTATTGAGTTGAATTCTCTCTCCACAATATCTCTCCCATTCCCCTTCCCCTCTTCTTATTGCTGTCACACTGATTCAGCCCTTTATTATCACCAGGTTGGACTATTACAGTAAAATGTTTTCTAATAAGTCTTTCCACTTCTAATCATTTACCCCTTTTGATTCATTCACTCTATCCTTCTATTGTGAGAGTAATCTTCCTTAGGCATCAATTTAGTCATTCCACTGCTCTATTCAAAATCCTTCAATGATTCTTTATTTCCTAACTCAGTAAAAAAAAAGTTAAATTCATTTCAAGTTCTCAACCATATGGTAGTCACTCTACCTTCCTAACCTCATCACATACTACTTTGTGTGCTCTATATGAGTTCTTAATTTTCTTTTTGCTATGGACAGTCTCCTCAGAATAATGATTTTAAATTCATGAAATAAAATAGGTGGAATCACAAACAAAGTGAATTGTATTGGAATCAAAAAACTTTAAAATAAAATTTTATGTATATAAATTTATTTTCTCTTCCTGATTCATTTTGGGGAGCCAAATTATTGTCATAAAGATTTATAGCCCAGCAAACCAAATTCCCTCATCTGCTAAGTTTCCCCCAGATTATGTCTCATCCTGTAAACAGAATGTATCATTTTTCTGTTAGGAGATAGATGGAATGCTTCATCATTGGTCCTCTGGAATTATGAATTCTTTCCAAAGGAAATCTATCCACACTCTGGCTATTCACTGTGCCTCCTCACCTTATGACACTCTTATATCTATCTTTGTTTAAGTTGTTCTTTGTCACCACTATCACCACCACCACCACCAATAACCACCTTCTGTCTACTGCATTTCTTATTCATCTTTTAACTGCCAAATTAAATTTTACCTCCTTTATGAACTCTTACCTGATCCCCTTAGATGACTTTTCTTCCCTTGGATCTCACACATCATGTTTGCCTTCCCCTTATGCAAGAGTCTTATATAATTTTATACTATATTTATTTATGTATGTCATGCATTACTAAGTTCCCTGAGAGCAAGGATCATGTCTTATCTAAATCATATATCTCCCCAAGGGTCTAGCATAGAATTCTTCTAACAATAGACATTTAACAATAATTGACATTTATATAAGTTTTAAGTTTTACACAGGCTGCCTCCTAATATATGCTTCTCAGGTATGATTATGGCTCCTAACAACACTATCCCATCACTCCAAATTTGTGGGTCATTTAGACAAAACAAACTATAAAGTAAAAGATACTTTTTTTCCAGAAAAGATGTATTGAAGTGCCTTTCAATCATCATAGGACCATCATAGTATGTACCTTAAGTCAAAAGTGGTCACCTCTCCCCCAAAAGCACACCTAATGTGCCTTTAACTGATAATTTCTATGCTATCCTTTCTCTGACTCAATTCCTAAGCTTATATAAGAAAGCAGGATGATATAATGGAAAGATTTGAGGATCTAGCATTTGAGAACCTGGATTCTGCCTCTTCATGCTCATGTGACTTTGGGTAAGATATTTTAGTTCACCAGGCCTTAGTTCACTCATCTATAAAATGAGGTAGTTAGACTTAGGTCCTTCTGGGTTTCCTTTTAGTCTAGTCCTACTATTTGTCAGTAAGGCGGCTATCAGTAGTCTTCCCTATCTTCTTTAGAAAATGAGCTAAAAGAAAAGAGACTTTTTTCTTATTGTGCACTCATTTTTCAATGGTATCTGAATCTCTGTGATCCCATTTGAGGTTTTCTTGGCAAAGACACTGAAGTTATTTGCCATTTCCTTTTCTGTTCATTTTCCAAATGAGGAAACTGAAGCGAACAGGATTAAGTGACTTACCCAAGGTCACATAGCTGTTAAGTTTTTGAACTTAGATCTCCCAGACTTCAGGATTCTATCCACTGTGCCACCTATTGCACTGAAAAGAGATTTTTCTTTAATTCCCCCCTCTCTGCCTATAACTTGTAGTGCCTTCTCACTAAATCAACTTGTATTTATTTTATATAGAGGTTTGTTTTGCATACTTCTTTATATTTATGTTTTCATTGTCCATTATATTCTTTCCTATGACAAAAATGTGAACTCCTTGGGAAAAGGGATTATTTTATTTTTATTTTTGTCTCCCCAGTGCCTAACAGGTAGACACTTAATAAATCCTCATTGATTGATTGATTGATTCCTTCTTATTCCTAAAGTAATGGGAACTTTTATTAGTTCAGGACCTGTTTTGAATGAATTCATTTCATTTTCTGATGAAAGAAGGAAGTAAATCCAAGAAATTAGTCCACACCCAAGCTGCTGAAGACATAAGCTTTGTGGAGTTTGGTGATAAGACAATCAGCTTCTACATCAGTAGAGTCTTGAGAGCCTCTCATTCTCAACATGGACTAATTGTCAGTAGTTAGATACTTCTGTACTTAAAGTTGAGATGTCTTCTAGGGATGCTGGAGGATAAAGTAGGACTGGCTGTTGCAATTTGTTTTACGTACTACACAGTACAAAAAGAGGTGTTTCCTTCAGAGTTCTCTGAAGCTAGGGAAAATTTGGCCATCCCAAAACTTACCAGTTAGTCGAGCTCAAACCCCAAAGAAATTCCATTTCTTCTGATCCAAGCCTGATTAATGAACTATTAAAAATTACAAGCCAGGCTATAATTAATAATTTACTTTTTTTCTTCAGAAGCTTTTTTCAAATGGCTATCACCAATAGTCTTTCAGTGGTCCTCAAACTTTTTAAATAGGGGCCAGTTCACTGTCCCTCAGACTGTTGGAGGGCCAGACTCACACTGTCTCCACCCCTCAGCCCATTTGCCATAACCTGTGGGGCCATATAAACGTCTTCAGCAGGCCACATATGGCCTGCGGGCCGTAGTTTGAGAACCCCTGGATAAGGATTTTGATGACTGTTAGAGAGATTGAGACTGATAGCTCTGCTCAAATCAAAGCCTTGCTTAAATCCAATTCACTTAAAAGGTAAAACACTGCCATCCTGATGTCATTGGTGCTCTTTCTTAATGAAGGATGAACAACAATCAAGTGGCTTTGAAAACCTATGTATATTTTGAGTAAAGAAGAAGAATGAAGGAAAGTGAAAAGGAGGAGAAGACTTATCTTGGTCAGTGTGAAAATTGTTAAAGATAAAAAGTTTAAAATTTAAAATTTAAAAATTTAAAATAATTTTTTTCCAACAAACGCATATTCTTTGTCCAAAAATATCTTAGAAAATGGTCAGTATAATCCCATGCTCAAAGCCATAGAGGACGGTTTCCTGATCTACCTAGTGAATCATCACAATATATATTGCATAGCTCATTTGAAGTTTACAAAAATTTTAATATGCTATCCTATTTGATAGTTACAACAACCCATAGCTGTTATGATACTGCACAAAAACACAAAAAAGATTGAAGATGATTGTTCCCAACTTTCTCATTTGCTCTGGTTAGGGCATACCCCATAGGAGCATTCATGAAGCTGAGCTGAACTCCACGGCAACTTCCAGGTACATACATGCTCATGGTGATGGACTTTGGGATAATACAGTAATTAGTCATCATCATATTGGCAGAAGGGGAAGAAGGCTATCTCAAAGATGACTAGCCACTGAGCCAGAAGTGCTGTCCACTTAGTTGACTTTAAAGAGAGAGACAACTTCCACTCTTACTTTTTCTTCTTCCTCTCCTAAATGTGCAGCATGGAACGCTTTCTTTCTGTCTTTGTCTCTCTTTGTCTCTGACTCTTTCTCTATCTATCTATCTCCATTTCTTTCTGTGTATATGTATCTCTTCACTCCTTTTCCCCCTGAGGGAAATTATTTAGAAAAGGAATATCAAATTGAAATTGAAATGTCTGTTCAGCAGTACCTCATCATGTTTTATTTTTTATGTTTTAAGTACCAACTTCCTGGGAGAGTATAGTACCAGGTATAAATTACTGTTTCATGTTTTAAGTCATTGTCAATGAATTCTTATAAATCTTTAGTGTTTCAAGCATTTTCCCCCTGTAGAGGAAATAAGTTCTACATTATATCTGATCTACCTTTTACACTGAATGCCTTTCTGGAAGACTCTTTTGATTCTTTTTAAGAATACCCTAAACCTAAACCAAATCTGTATTTTAAGTGATTTTCTCTGGGGCTCTGTTTGGGAACATGAGGAGTCAGAGAGTGTGAGAAAGGGGAAAATCTATCTCCTCTCTTTAGAGGTCAGGTTCCCCCCCACTCTACTAGAGCTAGAGCCCTTTAACAGAAGAGAGTGGGCATCTTCTGTCATGCTAGATAAATAGTTTGAGATATCACATTTACCAGATGGAGAAACTGAAGCTCAGAAAAATTAAGAGACTTGCCCATGCTCACATAGCCAGTAAGTGTCAGAGTCAGGTCAAACCAGATTTCTTGATTGTATTAACTTTTTTGACCTCATCATCACAGTTAATTTCATAGGCAAAAAAAGAGGTTCCATTAATTTTTTTTTCGCTAAGAAGTATTTGACATTTTTAAAGACAGAGCTCCTGTGCTGTATCAATTTCTACCAACCCTAATATGATGTTCCTGCAGGGAAAACACTCACATATTTATAATATAAAATGGCAGCTAAAATTTGATGCTTCAGTATAGTAATGTCAAAGATATTGCAGACTTGCTGTTCAAACTTCCGGGTTGGTGAAAAGAAAAACACTCAGATTATTGACCCATGCATAGGTTTAAAGTCTAGAAAATAAACCATTAGTGTCAAACCTATCCTATTCTAGGATCAATGTAACAGTAATATTTACTTGAGGACTTCATAAAAGGTTGCAAACACCAAGTTACAAGTTACTTTCATTCTCAGGAATAGAGAAATTCAGATACAAAAGTATCTGGAAGTAGAAGAGAGAGGAGGTAGAAGGGATGTATTAAACATTTCTGAAATGTTGACTGAATCAGAGACCAAACTTTATAGCTTCCATGTAGTTTTTGACATTCAGAGTAGAGAATGAATGGGTTAGAAGGCTTGGTGTCCTTAAGAGTGGGTGGAATTACTGTTACAGAATTGTCATTTTCAGACGAAGATTGTGTGGGCAGATTTCTTTATTGTCAACAAATTAGAGCCACAAAGGAATTTGTTAATTAGCATCTGGTGGTGGGTGAGTCCTGTAATGTTTCTCAGAACTCAGATTAGGTCCATGCAAGTGTTTTATTAAAGTAACTTCTCAAAATATAATACCCATGAGAGAAAGAGTTGAGTAATGAAGAGTGTTTAACATAGAAGGGAAAACCCTCAATTATAACTGTGACGTTTGTAAATAGATGGAAGTTTGAATAGAGGAGGTGGTTACATAGCAGGCTTTTAATAAATTATTGTTCAGTAATTAAAAGTCATTATCAAGTAGGCTGAGTAATAATTGATTGTTCTAAATTGCCCATAAGGAAGAATTGGAATTAGATGGTAGCAAGAATTATTTGGGTTAAAGGGAAAGTGTCAGATTAAAACAAGGAAAATTTTCCAAATGATAAATCTGGAAGCACCTTTAATGGGAGTTATTTCTCCCTCCTTTGCTAGTACTTGTCCTATTTATTTATTTCAACCTGAAATTACCTATTACATTCAAGGTACAATGACAGATGCTGGGGATACAAAGATTTAAAAAAAAATAGTCATGGAACTTCTGCTTTGCTTTGTTGTTCAGTTATTTTTCAGTCATATCAAACTCTCCATGAACCCATCTGGGGTTTTCCTGGCAGACATACTGGAGAAGTTTGCCATTTCCTTCTCCAGCTCATTTCACAGAGGAGGAAACTGAGACCAACAGGATTAAGTCACTTGCACAGAATCATCCAGCTAGTAAGTATCTGAAACCAGATTTGAATCAAAGAAGATGAGTCCTACTGACTTCAGATCTATCCATTCGGCTCCTTGCATTCTGGTTCTAATCAATCTTTCTAGAGTTATACATTATTCTTTTCATACTATACTTATTACCAAACTAGCTTCGTTGCTGTTCTATCTCTGGAACTTTGCCTGGCTACCTCCCATATCTGGAATTAGCCTCCCATCTTATTTCTGCCTCTCAGAAACCCTAGCTTCCTTCAAATTTCAGCTTCAGGGTTATCATGACCATGAGGTTTGTCCTGATTCTCTCAGCTGCTATAGAAAAAAAAAAAAAAAAACCCACTCTTCAGTAGTCTCTCAGTGTTCTGTTTTGTTTCCTGCATTTATGAGGGTATATACCCTCTGGCAACTCCTTAGAGAATTACCTGGGAATACTAGTGAGTTAAATGACATTGGTTAATGATGGGTTATTACCTCACACTAAGAGGTCCCAGTTCTGGGATAATGTGAACTAGTTTCAGTCCCTGAGGGAGCTTAACCTCTAAAGAGAGGGGGTCAAGATTTTTCTTATTGTCTCTGGATTATTACACATACTACTACTACAATCTTTTCACCTTTCTCTACAAAAAAAGGGAGATAAGCTTTCAAATAAATTTTTGGCCTGGCTCATAGAGAGTTCATCTCAAAATGGATTGATGGACTATCTTTCATAAAGTCATTCAGTATACAAAATCAATCAAGTATAGGAAAGCTATTTATCTCTTTCATTATATAATAACAGTAGTTAGCATTTATATAGCACTTAAAGTTTTGCAAAATAATTTATATGTTATCTCATTTAATATTCGCAACAATCTTGGGAGGTAGGGTAGCCATTTATTGTCCCTTTTTACAGACTTGGCTAGCAGTCACACAGCTAATATGTATCTGAAGTAAATTTGAACTCAAATATTCCTGAATCTAAACCCAACATTCTACCCACTACCCTACTTAGCTGCTTACTCAAAACATAAAGGTTTATAATTACCTGTTGACAAATATTCAAAGAATGATGAAAATTTCCCCCAGTTTCTTTTAAAAGGCTAATATTTAAAACATTAAAAAATAAAACATTTTATGATATTATTGAAAAGGCATTTTACTTCATATCCTCTGTGTCCTTTCTAAGCAATTCACAAGATCCATATCTTCTGATAAGTCATGCTGTATGTGCTTTGAGCTCATCTTCCTTTAAGAAGTTATTTAAGAGACCAGCCTTTGGACCGAGAAGCACTGGATTTATAGGATTTCCACCAAGGTTAGGAATATCCATCTCAAGATGTACTTAGAAGAAGAAACACAAAACAGATAAAAGAGCCAGAGATTTGAACTCAACCTGGATAGGCATCGGCTCTTAATTGCCATTGAGAGCAAACCCTATAACTGCTGAGAAGTCAGGGAAAGGAGATTAAAAAGGTGTCAGAGTCCTAACATATATGATACTCAACAAGGGGGCAAAAAGAGGGATGGAGGCTTGGCCGTGGAGTCAGGAAGATCTGAATTAGAATCATATTTGTGTCACCCTTTTTTCATAAGATGGAAATAATCATAGCTCCAGCTTTTACAGGACTCTGTGAGAACTAAATGAAATAACATGCAAAATACTTTATTTAAACTTTAAAATATTATATAAGTGTTAGATGGAAGAGAGAAAAATAGTGGAAGAGAACAATACTATCGAGTACATAGAATATTAGACATTGCAGTAACTTGGGGTCACCTCTCAGCTTAGACACTTATTTGTTGTATAACAAATCATTTAATCTGTGTGTTTAAGTTTTTTAATCAATAAAATAAAGGTCTGGACTCAATGACCTCAAAGTTCTCTTCTCACCCTAAATTTATGATCCTCTAAGTTTTCTCCTACTTTAAAAGTCTACTGAGCAACTCTTTCCTGTTCAGATACCACTCATTTTTGATACAACCTTCAGTCATGGGGAACCAAATTTTTTTTATTTGTACATATACTTTAACAATGGGTCTGTTCAGTAGGATGGATACAGAGAGGCTTGGAGAGACTTACATGAACTGATGCTGAGGGAAATGAGCAGAACCAGGAGATCATTATACACTTCAACAAAGATACTGTATGAGGATGTATCCTGATGGAAGTGGATATCTTCAATGTAGAGAAGATCTAATTCAGTTCCAGTTGATCAATGATGAACAGAAACAACTACACCCAGAGAAGGAATACTAGGAAATGAGTGGAAACTGTTTGCATTTTTGTTTTTCTTTCTAGGTTATTTTTACCTTCTGAATCCAATTCTTCCTGTGCAACAAGAAATTCGGTTCTGCACACATATATTGTATCTAGGATATACTATAACATATTTAACATGTATAAGACTGCCTGCCATCTAGGGGAGGGGATGGAGGGAGGGAAAGGAAAAATTGGAACATAAGTGAGTGCAAGGGATAATGTTGTAAAAAAAATTACCCATGCATATGTACTGTCAATAAAAAGTTATAATTATAAAAAATAAAAATAAATTTAATAATAAAAAAAAAAAACAATGGGCCTGCCTATCAGAAGGAGCCAGGGTGCATGTTTAGCTCTGGAGAGAATTGAATTAGGTAGTAGGGAACAGAAGATTTCCTTGATCATCCCACTACACTTACATATGTGCACATTGTTTTCCTATAAAATGTGAGCCCTGTGAGGGCAGGGAATATCTCATATTTGGCATCTGCCAAATTTGAAACATGAATGGATAAATAAAATATATAAGAAACCATGATGGAAACAGATAAGGATTTAGACAAAACACTCTAGAAATGTTGAGAAAAGACAGAACACTCTTAGCTGGGGGAATGAGGGAAGACATTACTAAGGAAGCCTCTTCCCACCTACTCTATATTGCAGCAAAATCTACAGCAGATGGATCCCATCAGTTGAGAAATGAATTGACAAATTATGGCATATGGATTTAAAAAGGATTATTTCATGGAAACCTGGGAAGAGTTGTATGAACTAATGCAGACTGAAGTAACAAGAATAAGAAAACTAATTAATAAATTATAAAAAGACAACTTTGTAAGGTTTAAGAACTCTCATTGATGCTATAATCAACCACAATTCTAGAGAGCTAAGGAAGAAACATGAGCCACATATTTTTTGGATAAAGCTAATGTGGAAGTTTGTTTTAGTTGATTATGCACATGGGTTTCTTTTTTATGGAGGTGGTGAGAGAGGAAATTATTTTTCCTAATTAAAAACATTTAAATTAAAATTTTAAAAGATCTAGAACAGATTCAAGTCACTTCTTAATTGAGACTTAATAGTAACAGCATGCCTATTACTTGGACTGTATTTTAATGACACATGGACCCCAGATTCAGCTCATGCTTCTCCTTCTTGGTGGCTTTCTAGTTCCCAGAACTTAGCAAAGTCAGTGAAAACTTTCTACTTTGCCTTGCCTCTAGTTGTGTGGAGGTTTTGCCCACTGTAGCTGTGTGACTGTGATCCAACTGGAAATTTATAATAGGGATTTGAGTCCTTAGCCAAATCTAGTGTGTACATCTACCTGATGTGTGGCCCAGAGGACAGCCACTAGCTTATAAAGAGAGGTCTTTGAGAGGGAGTTCTAGAAGTCTCTCTGAAGGTGGACATTTTTGTACAGAGATGGGAAGCATATTCTAGTATCAGTTTCTAGTTCCTCTTCTAGTACAGCTGCATAAAATGATATTCACACTGCTGGGGAAATGGTTCCTCCAATATATTCATCCGGAGGAAAGAGAGAAGAAACCATTTGCCTACTTGTTTGGCTGACAACCAAATGCATGGGTGCATTGCCTTAGGCAGAATGGGACACTTTTTTTATTGGATTCTTTGAGCTCTTTTCCTGATTTTATGGAGGTAGGAGCACCCCTGTTTTGATATGGAACTCAAATGTGTCAGGCTGTCTTCCAATCTACATCTCCACCTTTTTGCTTTTTGCTCAGATCCAGTCACTACCCTTGATCTATCCAGTCCATGAACTAATTGTTTTGTCTGGTGTTGTACAAAGAAGTCTAGAACTCAAAATCATAGGATCTCAGTTCTGTGACTTACTATCTGTGTGACCTTGGGTGAGCTGTTTCATTTTAGTTTCTTCATCTATAAAATGAAAAGGTTAGATAAATTAGGTGATCTCTAAGGTCACTTCTTTTTCTTCTCCCAATTATAGGTAAAAACAATTTTTAATGTTAATTTTTTTCAAAAAATTTGAGTCCCAAATTTTCTCTCTCTCCCTTTCTCTCTTTCTCCCTCCTTGAGAAGACAAACAATATGCTATAGATTATACATGTGCAGTCATGCAAAACATATTTCCATATTAGACATGTTGCAAAAAAAAAGACCCCCCCCCCCTAAAAAAAACTCAAGAAAAATAAAGTTTTAAAAAGTATACTTGATCTGCTTTTCAGACTCTTAATTGTCCTTTCTTTGGAGGTGACAGCATTTTTCATCAAAGAATTCAGAACTGTCTTGGATTTTTGTATTGTTGATAATAACTAAGTCATTCACAGTTGATCATCAAAAAATATAGTTTTTACTGTATACAATGTTTTCTTGGTTCTGCTCGCTTCACTTTGCATCAGTTCATATAGATCTTTTCCAGGCTTTTCTGAAAGTATTCTGCTCATCATTTCTTATACCACAACAGTATTCTATCACAATCATATACCACAATTTGTCCAGTCATTTCCCAATTGATGATCATCCCTTCATTTCCAATTCTTCACTAACACAGAGTTAGTATAAATATTTTTGTTAAAAATTCTTTTTCTTTTCTTTCTTTTTAAAAAAAATATGTTGGGAATACAGACCTAGTAGTGGTTGGATCAAAGGGCAGGGCTTAGTTTGGCTTAGTTTGGGGAATAGTTCCAAATTGCTTTCCAGAATGGTTGGATCAATTCACAACTACATAAACAGTGTATTAGTGTCCCAATATTTCCACATTCCCTCCAAATCTATCATTTTTCTTTTTTGTCCTATTAGCCAATCAGATGGATGTGAAGAACCACCTAAGAGTTGTTTTAATTTGCATTTCTCTAATCAGTAGTGATTTGGAGCATTTTTCCTTTGACTATAGATAGCTTTCAATTTCTCTTGGAAACAGCTTATTCATATCTTTTCACAATTTACCAATTGAGGAATGACTCACATTCTTATAAATTTGACTCTCTTATCTAGATATTTGAGAAATAGAGCCTTTGTCAGAGAAATCTACTATAAAAATATTTTTCCAGTTTTCTGCTTTTCTTCTACTCTCTCCAATGTTACTTCTTGATCAAATTCTGTAAAGATCTTCTCTGTGATGCCAAACTTCATCAACAAACCTTTGATATTTGTTAGGATTACTAAGTGAGAACTGAGGTTGTCTGGATAGTGACAAGGTGAGAATTCAGGTTTTCTGGACAATTACAAGGTGAGAACTCAGGTTGACTTGATAGAGGGGGCAAGCTCATTGGCTGGGGTGGTTCTTCCCAGAAGCCCTTGCATTATCCCACACCCATTCTCTGGGAGGATAAAAGAGACAGCACTGGGCGCATAGAGCAGATCGGCCTGGAGAAGGATAAGAGCTGGAGGAGATTCAGAGCCAGGATTCAAGAGAAAGACTCTGCATTGCATCAGGCTTGACCGGGCTCTCTGCAGGAAGGGAAGTCACTTCTAAGGACAAGAGTTAACAGCAACTACCTGGAGACAACGGTTCGTTACAGGAAGAAGAATCTGTCGGAAAGATTTGAGTAGAAGACACAGCAGATCTCTTCCCAGAGAGTGATCCGGCAGCTTCTAGAGACGACAGCTCGTTACAATTGGCGTCCACACGTGGGGCAAGGACTTTTGCTTATCCTGACAAGAAGAGCTAGACCAGACCTTCGCAATTTGGCGCCCGAACAGGGACCGACACAGTCCTGATTCCAGTGGAAAAGCTTCTGATCTAGATCTCAGTCTCTCTGACCCAGAACCGTGAGTAACGAGGAAACTTTGTTAAAGATTAAGTGAGCGTGCTAATAGATAAATAAGGAACTTAACTTGTTAAGGGCTAAACCAGGAATCTCTTATAGCTGAAATGGGGCAGATGTTAGCTATATTCAATCCCTGGACCTCAGTCGACTCAACCTCAGCCCCAGAAGCAAACTCAGCTCCATTCAGGAGTGGTACTATAGAGAGTATAATCAAGATAATTGAGGAGCAGAGTTTACTTGTAACCTGGGTACAGATTGCTAAACTCTTGGCTGCATTAAGACGCACATCCCCTTGGTTCTTAGAGGAAGAAAAGATAGATGTAGATAAATGGAAGCTAGTGGGATATGAAATGAAAGAATTTCAAGCAAAAAATGGGCCTCGTTCAATTTCTGCAGAAGTATTTTATATCTACAACATAGTTCAATTAGCCTTAAACTATCAAGCAAGTTGTAGGAGAAGGAAAAGTTCTAAAAATGAACAGAGGAGGAAGTATGAGGAAAAAAGGAAAGATCAAGATCTTTCCCTAGAGCAAGAGGATTTAAATGAGGAATTATGGTATGATTCTCTTGAAGAAGCTTCAACCCTGCCTAGAGAACAGATTATTGACAGGCCCACATCAACCCCACCTTCAGAGATGGAGGAAGAAAGAGGGGAAGAGGCAGAAACACAAACAGAATTGCCTGTGAAGAAGCCTAAGCCTATGACAAGATTAGAAAAAGCATTGGTTAAAGCTAAGAGAGAAGGACAGGATATAAGTGATTTTATACATGCATATCCTGTGATTGAAAATACTGACTCTGTAGGTAAAAAAAGGAGAAGATATGCACCTTTAGATTTGAATAAAATTAAGGATTTGAAAAAAGGTTGTACCCTTTATGGGGCTACATCAGCTTATGTCAAAATGTTACTAGATGGTTTGTCTTATGAAGTCCTAACCCCGAATGATTGGAAATCCATAGCAAGGACATGTCTGGAACCTGGAGAAAATTTATTATGGCTTGCGGAATTTCATGAATTATGTAAAATTCAAGTCAGATGCAATTTGGAAATAGGAGTTAACACACAATTCACTTTTGAGCACTTAGCTGGTGAAGGTCAGTATGGAGAGAATTCGGAACAGATTAATTATACCATGACAATATATGAGCAAATTGCTAAGGCTGCAATAAAAGCTTGGGGTGTCCTTCCTGGACAGAAAGATCGTGGAGAGGCTTTCACTAAAATACAGCAAGGTCCCAATGAACCTTTTGCAGATTTTGTGGGACGTTTGCAAACTGCTGTCAAAAGAACTATTGGAGAAAATTCAGCTACAGAAATAATGACCAGACATCTGGCTAAGGAAAATGCCAATGAGATTTGCAAAAGAATTACATGGGGATTAGACAAAGATGCTCCTTTAGAGGAGATCATAAGACGATGTTCCACAGTAGGAACAGATGCTTTTTACACCCAGACTATGATGAACGTGGAAAGACAGGGTCCCTCCTGGCAAGGGACTTCTAGAGAAACTCGGCGATGTTTTCAATGTGGAAAAATTGGACATCTAAGAGCTCAGTGTAGATATGGAGATACAGTGAGAAGACAGGGTGAAAGAAGACCTAAAACCCCATGTCCAAAATGCAACAGAGGACTCCATTGGGCATCAGAGTGTAGAATAATTCAGGGAAATGGGATGAGGGGCCCAGATCCAGGGCCCCAGGCAAAAAAGACTTGGGGCATGATGGCAGCTGATGTTACACCCAAAGAGCCTTTAGAAGGCCAGGACTCTGATTTAATCAACCAGCAGAAAAGCAATCACATGGCAGAAAGGGATTACCTGATAAGTGAGTCAAAAGGCAATCAGATTGCAAAAATGGATTACACTTGGGGAGAATACAGGCCTTTTAAACCAACAGGGCTGTGTCCAGTGCAAACAATTCCAATGTAATTGCCAGATGAGGAGAAGAGATTTAGAAAGTGGTAAATAGAAGGTAATTAGATAGGTTAACTGCCTGGGGGAGAGGGTTTGCTTGTATTTCTTCAGCAGGAGAAGGAATCAGATGGGTGCCAACGAGTCATATTCGCCTTGTCCATCAGTGAAAGACAGAAAAAGAGAAAGGCCTCAAAATAAAGGAGAAGATCTAAGAAACATCTGACACTGAAAGAGCATGGATAATAAGAAGACTGTTAAAGAACTTTAAAAACCAGCAGGAATCATTGGACTTCCTCACACAAGATGAGACTAATGGACAATGGACTTATGGACATTTATAAATTTTCAATTTATGATTATTTGATTATGATTATGTTATATACTTCTAGCATGTGTTATGTTACTATGTTACTATGTGCTTATGTAATTTATGTAATTATCTGTAATACTTCCCATATTGATGGATTTATGTTTCAAGGTCATGACTGTCCTATGTTCTAAATCAAAAGAAAGGGGGAGATGTTAGGATTACTAAGTGAGAACTGAGGTTGTCTGGATAGTGACAAGGTGAGAATTCAGGTTTTCTGGACAATTACAAGGTGAGAACTCAGGTTGACTTGATAGAGGGGGCAAGCTCATTGGCTGGGGTGGTTCTTCCCAGAAGCCCTTGCATTATCCCACACCCATTCTCTGGGAGGATAAAAGAGACAGCACTGGGCGCATAGAGCAGATCGGCCTGGAGAAGGATAAGAGCTGGAGGAGATTCAGAGCCAGGATTCAAGAGAAAGACTCTGCATTGCATCAGGCTTGACCGGGCTCTCTGCAGGAAGGGAAGTCACTTCTAAGGACAAGAGTTAACAGCAACTACCTGGAGACAACGGTTCGTTACAGGAAGAAGAATCTGTCGGAGAGATTTGAGTAGAAGACACAGCAGATCTCTTCCCAGAGAGTGATCCGGCAGCTTCTAGAGACGACAGCTCGTTACAATTGGCGTCCACACGTGGGGCAAGGACTTTTGCTTATCCTGACAAGAAGAGCTAGACCAGACCTTCGCAGATATTTTTGTTGTGTCATTTTGCTAGTATATTCTTTATAATTATTTTTTCAAAAATACAGGAATAATTTGCCATTTCCTTTTTCAGCTGATTTTATAGAGGAGGAAACTAAGGCAAACGTGATTAAGTGGCTCACCCAGAGCTAGTAAGTGTCTGGTGCCAGATCTGAACTCATGTTTTCCTAAACTCTAGGCTCAGAACTCTATCCATCATATCACTTAGCTGCCAACAACCACAACCACAATCATCATAACAATCATCATCCAGGAGCTTCATGAACAAGCCTCTGATATATCCAGAATCACAAACATCATTCATTTCTTAAGCACCTATTTATGTAACAGACACTGTACTAAGCACTTTATAAATATCTCACTTGATCTTCACAACTCTGAATGGTGAATATTATTATTAACCCATTTTTACAGATGGGGAAATTGAGGCAGAGTTAAGTGACTTGGCCAGGGCCACATAGCTAGTAACTATCTGAGCTCAGGTCTTTTTTACTCTAAGCCCTGTGTTCTAGCTTCCTATCTACCTAGCTACCTCTAAACCTAGGACCTTTGTACTTTTGAGTCATAAGATCATAGATTTAGAAGTATGAAAGACCTTAAAAGCTAATGTATCTAATCCCTTTATCTTATAGATGAGGTAACTGAAGCTGAGAGAGGTTAAATTATTTGCCCAGCTAGAACATGTCTGAGGCAGAATTTGAATTCAGATCTTTAGGACAAGTCCTATAATGACAGAAATGAAAGATTAAGCCATAACAAAGAACTAAGTCAAATTAGTGCTTCCACCTAAGTTCAATTTCACCTACTACCTTTTGTCAAATCAGAGAATTAGATGGGAAGACTCCTTATAAATATATACATTTTTGGAATTGCTTTAAAAAATTTAATTTTATGAACAGATGAAAACAGTTCACTTCATCAATATAATTTAGCCCTTGGGTGTAACAAGATTCTAGAAACCAGTGAACCCCAGTTAATTGTGTTATTTAAGGAAATCATGAACAATATGTCTTCTCACAAACTAGTACAGAAATTTAAGTGTTCCATCTTTCAGAGAGAGAAAGGGGAAAAGGGGGGGGGAGAGAGGGAGAGGGAGAGCACAGAGAGACAGACAGACTGACTGATTAAATACTAGACCTTTGATCTGCTCTTTCAACACTGATGTGTGAAATTCAGATTTTTTTAAAGTATCTGATAGGATCATAAATCTTCCAAAGGTACTCAGTGATAGCATCTCACTAACAGATCAGCAAACAAGAATTCAGGAGGGTTTATATTGTCCCCTACTTCCTCTTCAGGGAGACTTGTAAAATATGTTGCCCAAGGTCCCATAGCCAAAAGAGGAGAATGTGAGAATGAGGACTTGAACATGGATCTTCCTTATTCCTATGCTTTCTATTCACTACCTCTAACAACTCTCTATTACATAAAGTTATTTACACTTCAGATCTTTATGACAAATCCTATAATGACAGAAATGAAAGATTAAGCCATAACAAAGAACTAAGTCAAATTAGTGCTTCCATCTAAGTTCAATTTCACCTACTACCTTTTGTCAAATCAGAGAATTAGATGGGAAAACTCCTTCTAAATATATACATATATAAATATATACAGGAAAATTCTTCATCAAGAGTTCTTTATCTCCCTGACATCATGGATTCAGTAATCCACAAGAAACAATGAAAATTAAAATAGAAAAGTCCTACCTCAATAACAGCCTAAATACTTAAGCCATTCTCCTCTTTGCTTCTCTTTCCTGGGAAAAGACCCCAAAATAAGTAATTGCTCTGCTTTTGAAAGAGTAAAATTGACTCAATAGTTCTTTTCTGTGCTTTGACCCCCCTTCCAGAGAATGCAATCAGGCAAAATACCATTTTTAAATCTCTTTGTTTTTTTCCAGGAAGCTTTCTTACAATCACCTCTTCTCTGCTGCATTTAATACTGACATATTAGATGAATATTGTAGTAGATAAGCACTGGATCTGTATCCCAAAGAGATCATAAAAGAGAGGAAAGGCTCCACATGTGCAAAAATGTTTGTAGTAGCTCTTTTTGTGGTGGCAAAGAATTGGAAAATGAGTGGCTGCCCATCAATTGGGGAATGGCTGAATAAGTTATGGTATATGAAAGTAATGGAGTATTATTTTTCTGTACAAAATGATAAGTAGGCTGATTTCAGAAAAATCTGGGAAACATATAATAACTGATGCTGAGTGAAGTGAACAAAACAGAAGAATATCATACACAGTAACAGCAAGATTATGTGATGACTTAATCTTAGACTTAGCTCTTCTCAGCAATTCAGCCATACAAACAAATTCCAATAAACTTTGGATGAAAAATGCCATCTGCATCCAGCAAGAGAACTATGGAGACTGAATGTGGATCAAAGCATACTGTTTTCAATATGTTTTTTTTTGTTTTTTCTTTATTGCGGTTTTTCCCTCTTGTTCTGATTTTTCTCTTCTAACATGACTCATATAGAAATATGTTAAAAAAATGAATGTACATGTATAACCTAAAAAATTTTAATAAAATTTTTTAAAATAATGTGGAAGATATTAGTATCAATCATAATTAACAGCTTAAGAGACAATGTAACCAAAAGGGCAAACAATTTTTTTAAAGATATAAAACTATGGGGCAGCTAGGTGGTACAGTGGTTAGAGCACCAGTCCTAAAGTCAGGAGGACCTGAGTTCAAATGTGACCTAAGACACTTAACAGTTCCTAGCTGTGTGACCCTGGGCACGTCACTTAATCCCAATTGCCTTGGCAAAAAATAAATAAATTAATTAAAAGATATAAAGCTATCTTCCAGGGAAAGAAGGCATAGATCTCAGAAGAGAGGAAAAGCGGGGCAGCTAAGTGGTACAATAGATAGAGCACCAGCCTTGAAGTCAAGAGGACCAGAGTTCAAATCTGGTCTCAGACACTTAATACTTCCTAGCTGTGTGACCCTGGGCAAGTCACCAAACCCCAGCCTCAGGAAGAAGAAGAAGAGAAGAAAAGAAAAAAGAGAATAAAAAATGGATCTTACTCTCTACATAGATTTTTAGCAGTACAAGACCCATACTCTATGCTCAGAAGACCTCATCACTGAAGTCCCTCTTGTGCTTCCATGATGATAGTACTCCTTCCTTCAGGACTTTCTCTATGGTGTTAGCTGGAGTAGTTGAGAAAAACAGTTAAGAGTGAGTTCTGAACTTCCAAGGCTACTTGCTTTGTATGCTGCTAATCACAGGACCTAGGGAATTAGATCAAAGCTCTTAGTTCTCAGATAAGCACTGAGACTCTTATCAACCAGAAGTCACCACTAGTCTATAGTTTGCAGACTCTATTTACTTCCTTTTTGTAAATTCCCTTGTGGTTAATGAAGAAATTGAGGTTCCATATAATTAAATTATTTGCTTAAGGTCATACAATTAGTGTGTATTAGAGGTCCACTTTGAATCTTATTTTTCACCTTTGCAACTACAATGGGGCAGCTAGGTAGGCCTGGAATCAAAAAGACCTAAATTAAAATTTGACCCCCAACACTTAGTCATTGTGTGACTCTGGGCAAGTCACTTAACCCTGTTTGCCTCAGTTTCCTCATCTGTAAAATGGGCTGGAGAAGGAAATACCAAACCTCTCTAGTGTCTCTGCCAAGAAAACTCCAAATAGAATCACAAAGAGTTG
This sequence comes from Sminthopsis crassicaudata, assembly GCF_048593235.1. Classification (NCBI taxonomy): domain Eukaryota; kingdom Metazoa; phylum Chordata; class Mammalia; order Dasyuromorphia; family Dasyuridae; genus Sminthopsis; species Sminthopsis crassicaudata. The sequence continues at coordinate 605,134,787 of NC_133617.1, read as the reverse complement.
GACATGACTTAAATGACTAAACAACAAAGCTAAATACCATCAGTCACACCCCCTGACACTCTGGCTTTAAAGAAGAGTTAGAGTAGCCCCTACAGCACTTCCAGACTTGATTTTTACCATAATCATTCAGCAATTCTTTTCCTTTGAAGTTTACAAAATCAAAACTGTCCATCTAAGCCAGATTGTTTAAGGCTGTTGTTTGCCAGCCCCAGGTCATTCTTTTTTTTCCTAAGGAATTCAGCCTCTAATTCACTGTCTTCCTTTTCTCTATCACTCCTGTCCCTATTATAGGGGATTTTAACATTCACATCAATGCCCCACCCAATTTCCCTAACCTCCCAATTCTTCAGTGTCCTTAAATTCCAAGACCAACTCCCTCGCCCAGTGTCAGTCACACATTGGATCTCACCATTGTCCACAAGTGATTTAATTTGCTATTTAAAAACACTAACATTCCTCCATCTGATCATAATCTATCATTTCATGTCTCTTTAGATCTCACCTTTCCTAAATCCATTCCTGAGCTTCAATGTTTCCTCTAATCCCTCCATCCTATGGCACTTTCTCAGATCATTATTCCTCATCTCTTCCCCCATTGAACTATATTTTCCTCCCTTCCTGATCTTAACCCTATAATACATATCCAATTAAATTTTACATTGTTCTTTATTATTGAATTCCTTACTCTTTTGTCTTAACACTACTCATACCATGTAACATCTAAGACCTGGTCTTCTCCTTCCATCTGTCTCTACCACTCCTACTCACTATTGGACAGAAGTCACAAAACCAAGCTTTTTAAATTAATGCTATCTGTCTTCAACCAGGCTGTCACCGAAGCAAAGCAATCATTTTATTCTTTCCTAATTGGTTCTTTTATCTTTTTCTGAAAAAAATGTTTATAACCTTTTTCTCTTCTCAAGTTTTCCACACTTTCCCCCTCTTATTATCAGTTAAGGATGTTAATGAGAAAATTAAGATCCTACTATATGAGTTCTCTCATCTCCTTTTCTTCATTCCTTTATGATCATCCTCAATTTCTCCTTATTTCTCCCAGGATCTGATCATGAGGTGATCCTTTTCCTTGTCAAAACCAACTCTTCTATACATGTTATTGATATTGTATCTTCCTGCTTTCTCCAACAGGTTGCAAACTTGCTCATTATCCCATCTCTATCTAAACTTTTCCTATTTTCTAGCTCTTTCTGTACTGTCATCAAACATGTCCAAATCTTCCCCATGCTTTGTAGGAGCCATATCCTAATCACTGATCTTCATGCAGATTAGACTACCTTTTCCTTGAGACTTGGTTGATCCAAGGATCTAAGGATTCAGATTGGTGACATTTCTTCTGCTGAGTACAAAGAAGCTATGAGTCTCTAGAGAGTCTTCATTTGTTTGACTGATGGATCATGTGTAATAGAAACTTCATTCAGCTAAATTAACTCTACGTATCCTCAGTACTTATCTTTATGGCTTATCCTTCCTTCTCTTGCTATGGCCAAGTAAATCTACTCTTAACTCTTGAATGCCTCGTCCTATTTTGTTTTAATATCAAATCTCAACTACCAAAGAATGGGCCTGAGTTACAGAACATCTACCATCCCTCAAAATACTGTTCCATATTTCTCCTTTTTCAGCCAAAGTCCCTGAAAAATTTGTTCACATTTGTTGATTCTACTTCTCCTTTTACTTCTCACCCCTTTGTAATCTGGCTTCTCATCATCTCAACACTCATTTAAACTGCTCCTTCCACAGTTACTAAATGTTTCTTAATTGCCGAATCTTATGTTTTTGTTTTTATTTTTTTAAATCTTCATCTTTCCTAGTATCACTAGCACCATATTGCTCCTGATATTGTTAGCCAGTTACACCTCCTGATTATTCCACTTTGTGTGGGATTTTGTGATACAGTTTTCTCCTAGTTCTCCTCCTACCTGCCTAATTACTCTTTCTCAAACTTCTATGCTGGTTCATCATACATATCAAGTCACCCAACTGTGGGTATTCTTTAAGATTCTTCCATAGACCCTTTTCTTTTCTACCCTTAATACACAAACTTTCGCCTCTCTCTCTCTGCTTTGCTGTCTCTGTCTCACTCTCTCTGTGTCTCTGTTTCTTTCTCTGATTCTCAGGGTTGTCTCTATCTCTGTCCTCTCTCTGTTTCTCTGTCTCTTGGTCTTCTCTCTCTTTCCTTCTCTGTTTCTGCTTCTCTCTCTATCTGTTCATATGTTACCTTATCAGCTGCCATGGTCTTCATTATCTCTCTATTGATCTAGATATGTAGTCTCAGATTCTCCCCTGAGCTTTAATCTCATATCACCAATTGCCTATTGGATATTTCAAACTGAATGTCTTGGATGCATCTCAAACTTGACAGCCAAGACAAAATTCATTTTTTTCCTGTCCTCCAACACCAACCTATTTTTATAAAAAGATACAATTTTTCTTCTACCAGGTTCATAACAATGGCATTTTCTTTCTCTCCTTCCTTTTCCATACTCCACATAGACAATCAGTTTTCAAATCTTGCTGATTTTTACCTCTTAAATGTCTCCAGCACACAACCTCAGTTTGGGCCTCCATCACTTAGTGACTAGATTATTATAATATAAACCCTGATTGTTCTACCTGCTTCAACTTCCTCCCCAATCCTATCCATCTCCCACTCTGCCTCCAATACAGATTTTTCCTATTCAATCAACTCCAATAGTTTCATATAGTCTCTAGAATCAAATATGAGCTTCTCTATTTTGCCTCTAAAGTCCTTCAAATGTGGCCTATTTTTCCAGCTTTATTGGTATATATTACAACCCCTTTCTGTATTACACAATCCAGATAAATCAACTTTCTTTTTGTTCCTCAAACACATATTTCCCATCTCCCCAAGCCTGGCATTCCCTCCTTCCTTACTCTGTTTTATTGAATCCCTTTCAAGCCAGAGTTTTAGCCCCATCTTTTATAATCTTTCCTAATATCCTCAACTTCTATTCTCCTTTCTTCCAAATGACTTTATGTTTAAGTAGTTCGTAATTATTTTTGTCATTATATATATATATGTATTTGTACACATATATGTATATATATATATGTCTTATATATACTATATATATGTCTTATATATTATATATATATGTACATATATATATATATGAAATGTCCTTGTTGTTTCCTTTATTAGAATGTAACTTCCTTGAGGACAGAAATCATTTCATTCATTATACTTGTATCCCCAGCACCCAACACAGTGCCTAGTATATAGTAAGCACCTAATAAACACTTATTTTTTGCTTTGTATCAATATTTAGACATAGAGATACACAAATAACTTCTCATCTTCATCTTAATTAAAGGGAGGACTGGAATGAAATAGCCAAAGACTTCATTTGCTGAATAAAGATGATGAGACAGTTGACTGAATAGGATTGATGTGCCATCTTTATGTAAATTCTTATAAATTAACTTATTTTTATTTACTGATCTTAAAATTTATTCAGAAAGTAGGATGCTTTATAACCACACACACAAAAAAAATACTGCATTAGCAAGGAAAGATACCAAGAATATTTTTTCTCTAAAAGGGTGTCTCAAAGAGATGTTTTTGACCACTTACTACCTACACTGATGATGACACGTTTTCCAGTATTTGTTGGGCTCTTGGATTAAGCCAAACAAGCAAGAGTTTGACCTTTTAGATCAATTATTTTCTTAATGCTTTCTGGCTCTTTTTTGGCTCTGAGAATCCTGCCTGGCTTTGCTTCTCAGACTCCATGTTAGGATTTCCTAAATCAGAAAAAAGCCATCATCCTCAGTAAATTAAAACTCTATTGTTAAATTGAAGGCAGAAATAGGGAAGGGGGAGCAAGGAAGAGGTGAGAGCTATTAGCACTTTGCACATGATAGGAACGCAAAACTGAGAGCATCACTGATTTCTCATCCCCACTTCTCTATGTGACTGCTCTTTTTTCATCTTTTTTACTTTGTACCTTATGTCTGATGGAAATCCTCATAGAATCCGGATGCCTATTCTCTTTTATTAATGAGTTATTATCATATTTACTAATAAGAAAAGTGATGTTTATTGATTCACCAAGAGTAGGACACATACTTTCAGTTGCATCTCTAGAATTAGAGATAGTCATGCCAGTTGATCCATCCACTCTCTCTCTCACCTAATTCAGTAATAGAAAGGAAAAAGCAGTGACTCTGCAGTCAGAGGACCTGGGTTCAATCCTACATCTTTTACTACCTTATGATGTTGGGACTCAGTTTACTCATCTATAAAATAGGGGAGGGGTTGAATTCCATGATTTCTAAGGTCCATTCAAGCTCTAGAGATCCATGATTTTTATTGGTGAGGTCACAATTTTAAGATATAGGTGTCTCTAAATATAGAAAAAAATACCAAAAGCTCTTTGAACTTCCAATACAGTAACTAAGACTTAGAGCAAAGTCAATGTGAAGTTTATTTTGTAATGTTTGTTTCCTCAACCATAGTTTAATATTCTCTCACAGCTAGAACTACGTATTTTTTCTCATGTGTCTTAATAAACTCAGAGCTAGGCAATCTGTATTCAATAAATACTTTTTGAATTAGAACAACTCAGTCTATCTGGGTATGAAACCACATGAACATTTCCTTATTATCCCCATGTTATGGCTAATCACAGCAGAAACCAACCAAAAGGCAATTACTCATATAACTGGGCACAGATAACATAATAAGCACAGTGCAATTCAAATGAAAGGAATCATGGTAAAGCAATAAGCTAGTAAAATGACAATACAATGAGCCTCCCTCATACAGTTATCATAAGGATCAAATGAGATATCATAAAGTGTTTTGTACAACTTAAAGTGCCATGTGGATATTAGCTATTAATTCAACAACTTTCTCTCATGTGGAAAAACATCAAAGAGATTTGGAAAATTTAGCACAGAATACTTAAGTGACTTGCTTATGCTTGCAAAGATAGCAAAGACTATGGCATAATTTGGGTTCTAAAATTCTGACTCCAAATCCATCAATTTTTCTACTCTACCATCACAATAAATTTAAAAATTCAGCCAGTGACCCTTCTTTGTACATGAGAAAATAAACTAGGGAAAAAACAGAAGTCATATTATAAGTTAAATATTTTATAGATCTTATTGAATTCGTTTACCCTACACCTAATTCTCCCTAAGATCCTCCAGCTGAAAATGAGCCTTAAATGTAGAAAGAAAAAAAAAGTTAGTCTATGTGGCATAATTTCAGGACCAAGAATCATGACACCACATCCCAGACATGTAAATTTTGTCATCCTAGGCCAAAGCCCTGGTTATCCCATCCTTGTTGTGGATCTGTTATTACTCAAAACCTTGGAGGACCAACAAAAGTAGTCCTTCACATGAAGAGCCTTCAGGAACTAAAGATCAATAATGCACAATGATTGGTCAATAATTAGAACTTTAGTGGATATGTTAGAAATGTTTATGAATGTGTTGTTTCAGCGAAATACAATACTACCCGTCCTTACATGGAGTAGTTTATCTCTCTGATGATTTTTTAATTTAATTTTTTAATTTTTATTTGTTTTATATGTATTTATTTTCTTTTCCACCATTAAAGGGCTCACATTAAAGTAAGGATTCTTAACCTGACAGAATTCAAGGAGAGGAGGGAGGGTGTGAACTTGGATAAGAAATAATTACATCTTAATTTTTACTAATTCTTAATCAAAATTTAATATGTGAATGTAGGTAGTAAAACACAAGTGCACTAGGTTTTACCAGACTGGCAAAGGGACTGTGACACAGAAAAAAGTCAAAAATTTCTGCAGTAAAGAATTTTCCATTTTTTTTTATTTTTTTACAATGAGCAAGCCAGGCCTGTGATCCCTGTTACCAGGATCCCTAAGACTGATGGATCACTTGAGCTTGGACATTGAAAGTTGTGATGGGCTTAAACTGATTGAATGCCCCCACTAAGTGTGTCACCAATATGGCAGAGTGGTTCAGGTTGGAAACCACAGGTCAAAGTCTCAGTGCCAATTACTAGGAGAGTGGGTCATGAAAGGGAAAGGCTGCTGCATTTGAAGCAGTGGTGAGAATAAGGAGAAACTTGATCTCAAAAACACACAAAAACAAACAAAACAAAAAAAAAAAACAATTGATGAGAGTATGATTAGTAGGTAGCAGACCTTGAAGAAATCTTAGGCCTAGGAAAACCAAAGTCCAAGCTTTCCATTTGACACATATTGGCTATTGACTTCTTAGTATCCATTTACCAAATCTCTAAGTGGCAGATCTGTATTGGTAAAAGGAGTTTCCTCACTGGGAAACTCTATAGCAACAAAATCACAGGTCCAGTCCCTACTCTCTATCCCATTATGAAATGGCCAGTTATTACAGAAACCAAAAAGTAAAAGTAGAGATACTGAGGTAGTTATTTTTTCCCTACAGGAAAAAAAGGCAAGTTATAAAAAGGGGAATGAAAAATTATATTAGACTTCAAAGTACAGGTTAAAATATAATGGACAAATTTAATTGTTGTATTATGATTGCTTCAATTGTTTGCATTTCTGGAATATGGCCAACTGCCTTGCTTTCCTGCTGGCCAGTTTGATTTGGATTTCTGAAAGAATGCAGTCAGGGGCTGATGGGGCCTGTGCTGCCAGGTGTGCTCTAGCTAAAGGAGACATCCAAGACAAACTGCAGAAAGACCTGGAGATGTTTACTTTGGTGGGACATGACTCCACTGGGCTGAAGCAAATAGTTCCTCCTTGGGTCTCAGCTCTTGTCTGAGAGCTCCTAATATGGCAAAGACAGGGCAAGACCACTCCAAACCGTCCAGGTGCAAGGGAGAGGGAGGGAAAGGGACCTTGCCCTGAGGTGTAACTTACTGCTGTTCTCTGTCCAGACTGTTTGATGAAATCCAGAGAGTTTCCCCTTTGAACCTGTTTGTAACTAGTTATTGTTTTCTGTTCAAACTTACAGGCAGGGGTGGGAAAGTACTTTCTCCTCTCTCCCTTTTTCCCTCCACTTATCTTTGCCCTTTCACCTCTCCCATTATCAAAGGGGCAAATAGAAGAGAATTCTGTGGAAAGAGGCACTGGTTTTAATAGTTTCCCTTCTAATTACATCTCAGCTTGTTTCTCACACAAAGAGTAGCTCATCTCTCTGATGCTTTGTGCATTGGTTTATAATTATATATTAACCTTTTGTACATTGTGTCTTTCACAGGAAGAGTTCATCTCTCTGATGGCTTTTGTTAACTTAAATATTTTATTTTTATTTTCTTTATAAGTGTTTCTTTTCTTTCCCACAATTAAAAAAAAAAAAAAGAAAAGAACACTCATGTAACAAACTGCAGAGTTTAGCAAAATAAACCCCCATCGTGTCTACCCAGAATTGTACATCTTATTTTGTATTCATTACTTCTCTGGCAAGAGGTAGATAACTCATCACTAGTCCTCTGGAAATGTCATTGAATTGATCAGAGTTCTAAAACCTTTCAAAATTGCTCTTCTTCAGTGAACCAGAGCATCAACTGAAATAAACTAAGGAAGTTTCTACTTTCTCTCATTTTCAACACAGGATGCCATTGAATCAAAAACTACTTGTCCCTTGACAAAGTAGGTATGAACACATATCTTTCCAGGTGATATTTTTTATACCACCATAATATCATATCTATTTCCCTCTATTGATCTTCTCTCAAATGTTTTTTATTATTTCCTTCTGCTCAGATTCTTGGATTTCTCACACACACATACACACACATATACATTCTTACTTTTTTTTTTTTTTTTCCTGAAGCAATTGGGATTAAGTGATTTTCCCAGGGTCACATAGCCAGGAAGTGTTAAGTGTCTGAGACCAGATTTGAACTCAAGTTCTCCTGACTTCAGGGTTGATGCTCTATCCACTGCACCAACTAACTGCCCCATAAATATATATTCTTAAGGTATTGCTAAACTAGAAATTTTCACATACACCCCCCCCAAAAAAAAAAAAAACAAAGTTGCTTTTCTTTATAGTGTTGTCATTGTATAAATTGCTCTCCTAGTTCTGCTCATTTTCCACCACTTCAATTAATAAAACTAGTCCCAGTTTCCTCTTAAACTGGTTCTTTCATCATCTTTATAAGGTAATAATATTCTATTACATTCATGTGCCATAATATTTTAACCATTCCCTACTAGGCAGATACCCTGTTAGTTTCCAGGGTTTTTTAGTTACTTTTAAAAATAGAGCTATAAGAAATATGTTTTGTAAATATGGGTTCTTTTCCTCTTTTATTCCTGAGCTATCTTTGAGTCAAAGTATTCCTGATTCAATGATGTTCTATGCATAGTTTCAAATTGCTTTACTGAAGGATTCATCAATTCATACAATTCTACCAACAATCTGTTAATGTGCCTGGTTTCCCAAAGCCACTCCAACATCTGCAATTTTCCTTTTTTGTCATCTTTGCCAAT
>NC_133617.1:605033263-605126300 GCF_048593235.1 Sminthopsis crassicaudata | reverse complement strand
CCTTCTCTCTCTCTCCTTCTCTCTCTCTCCTTCTCTCTCTCTCCTTCTCTCTCTCTCCTTCTCTCTCTCTCCTTCTCTCTCTCTCCTTCTCTCTCTCTCCTTCTCTCTCTCTTTCTCTCATTTTCTTTTCTTTCCTTTCATCCCCTCTTCCCCCTTCCTCCTTCCCTCCAACTCTTTAACCATTCCTTATTCTTTCTCCCTCCCCCCTCTCTTTTCCTTATTTCCTCCTCTCTTCTCTTCTCTCCCACTCCTTTTCCTCTTCTCTTTCTCTTCCTCCTTTTATTCCCTTCCTTCTTTCTCTTTCTTTTGCTCTTTCCCCTCCCTCCCCTCTCCCTTTTCCTCTCCCTCTCTTCTTTTCCCCTCTCCTGTTCCCCTTCTTCCCCTCAGTCTCTTTTCTCCCTTTTTCTATCTGCCCTGTTCCCCTCTTTTTCTCTCCTTTTTTTGTTCCATCTTTCTCTCTCTCTCCATTTCCTCTCTCCCTTCTCTTCTGTTTCCTCTTTTGTTCTCTCTTCCCCTCCCCCTCTCTCTTCCCCCTCTCTCTTTCTCTCTCTCTCTCCCTTCTCCTCCTTCCCCCCCTCCCTTTCTTTCTCCCCCCTCCTCCCCCCTCCCTTTCTCTTTTTCCCTCCCCCCCTCTTCCCTCCCAACCCCACCTTCTTATGTATCCACCCCTCCTTTTCTCTCTCACTCTCTGTTGAATGTAAAAAACACATACATTACACACACACTCACTCAGAGAGCACATTATTTACAGTCCCCACAGGAGGTTATAAAACAGGTCATACCCAAGTGAATTGATTTTGGGGAACAAATGGGACTAATTTTGGGTTTCTTTTAATGGTACTAATCTAACCTTTACCAATTTTCCCCTGTGTTCTGCTATCGGGATAACTTAGACTAGCTTTAGTGTCTTTTGTGTTCTCCTTATCCCCTTCTAACTTTCCCGACTTCCTTCAAGTCTCAGCTAATATCTTTGCTGCAGGAAGCATTCCTGGGTTCTCCTTAATTCTGCCTTCCCTCTCCAGTTATCTCCAGATTATCTTGAATCTATCTTCTTTGTACATAGATGTTGTGTCCTGCGATAGATGGTGAGCTGCTTAAGGGCAGAGGCTATTTTAGCCTTTCTTGGCATCCCCAGCACTTAATAATGTCTGGCACACATGCAGACAATCTTAATAAATGTTTGACTTGATTTTAATTTAAACCTTTTTCAACATCTGAGTCTTCTCTCTTCTGACTGGGAATGTGCTAGATTCCATCATAAATGATCAAAAATTCAGAAAACTCACTTTCATTCCAGGAGGGCTTAGATTCAATTTAACAGGTATTAAGGACCTCATGAGAGTAGGCCTTGGGCTAGATACCAAGCATACTAAGACAAAAAAAAAAAAAAAAAGAAAGAAAGAAACAACATTATAAGGGAACTTTTTTATTTTATTCAGGGAAGGTTGAACAACAGCCCCAATGTTAAATAAATGTAGCATATACATATAAAGTAATTTGAGGGAGGGAGGTGGCTTGGAGATGAACACTGGCTAGAAAGGTAAGTTGGAACCAAGGAGTTTGTATTTTATCCTAGAAGCAAAGAATAAAATATATCACTCATTTCCATTGAGCTTTGTAGTTGTTGTAAACATTAATCTGTTGATAATAAATCTAGGACTTACCAACTAACAGCTGTTCTTTGGAAGCTAGAGGTAGGATGATATAAGATACACCTGAAGGAAATATCAGATTCCTGATGTCTTTTTTTCTAGGGCTCATTAGCCCCCCTCGAGACTAAGTAGGAAGGAAGCAAAATATGAAGGAAGGAAGGATGGGTAGATTAAAAATTGAGTAAATGTTGGTAGATATTAGAGAACCTTGAATGTGGACCAGAAATTTGAAATTTTTCATCCTCAATGGCTAAATCACTCTTGAGAGAATGTTAGAAATAACTTAAGATTATTGGGAACAACATCTTGTTAAAGAAGTTAGGAATCAGGCTAGTGCATCTCATTTTTCAACCAAAGTGAGGTTGACTACAAAGCAATGAGGCTTTCTTACAAACTATGTGGGAAGAGGATTCCTAGGGAAGTTCTAAGTATGTTTTGAGCTTTTTAATTGATTTACTAAGAAGGCAACAATCCTTGTTTGGATATGGTAGGGTTCAGAACAAATGAGGGGAAGTTGTAGAGTAAAGATACATAGCTCACAACACTCTTCAAGTACTGCTTGAACCAGATTAAAATGTAATTGGGAAATATTTTCAAATAAATAAAATTACATTAGGACATAGATAATGTTGATATGGTTTTCTAAGTTAATATGTGGCCTTCAGGGATTCCCAAATATTTTTTAGAGCCTGTTTCTTTCTTTTTCTTTTTCTTTTTTTTTTTTTTATGAATTTGACACCACTTGTTGTAGAGAACACTATTTTTGCTCTACATAAGGAAAAATGTCCAAGTAGGGGGAACTATCCAATTAGACAGAATTTTCCTTGTAAGGGAGTTATTTTACTGTCACTATAGATTTCCATGTAGAAGCTGGAGGATTCCTTATTGGGGAAATAGTAGAAATAATTCTTGGGTTGAACAAGAAGGACTCTGAGATCCAGTGAAGTCTTTTCACTTCTGTGGTCCAGTGTTTAAAAGTGATTTGTTCAGGGTCCTTTACTAGATCTTAGTACCCACTTCTTCTGAGTACTAGTACCCACTCTTGTGAGAATGGATATGCTTCAGGGAAAAAACCCACAACAAATTTGTCTTTTTAGTGGTACCCTGGACATTCCCAGTTCTTTGGATATGTGGAGGTCAACTTTGTTATTCCTGGATATCTTTAAGCAGATACTAGATGACCACTTATTGGACATATCAAAAAGACAATTTTTGCACAGAAACAGATTGCATTAGATGCCTTTTGAGGGTCCACCTCTGAGGTTTTGGTGATTCTAAGTGGAGGAAGGATGGGGATGCAATTCAATATGACTCATTAGTATTTGTTAAGTGGATAAAGTCCCAGGTTATAAAGACAGCAATGAAGGCATTCTTACTCTCAAGAAGATTACATTCTACTGGTGTAGCACCAGTACACCTTGATAAGTGAATACAAAATAAATCTAAGTGATAAAAGTTTTTTGTAGAAGGGAACATTTAAACTGAGTCTCTATGGGAACTAAAGATTTCAAGAAGCAGAGAAAAAGAGAGTATTGAGAAGTTGAGAATGATTCTGAGATCATGAACTTGGGTGATAGAGACAATGAAGGTGCCCTTGAAAGAAATAAGGAAGTTAGGAGAAAGGATGAGTTTACAGGAAAAGATAAACGAATTAGACATGTTAAGTTATCTTGCAGACAATTGGTGGTATGGAACTAGAGTTCAGGAAACAGATGAGAGATGGATATATAAGTATAGAAGTGGTATTAAAAGGGAATTGTCAAGGCAGCTACTCAGTGTAGTGGATAGAGCACCAGCCCTGAAGTCAAGAAGACCTGAGTTCAAATCTGGAATTAAACACTTAACACTTACTGGCTGTGTGACCCTGGGCAAGTCACTTCCCTCCCTTTTTTTTCTGAGGCAATTAGGGTTAACTGAGAAGGAAGACAAGAAGAGAAAAAGGAGAATGCTGAGTCTTAAAAATCCAGGAAAGAAATTATCTAAAGGGGCAACAGTTTAAATCAGTACAGAAAAGTCAAGAAAGATGATATCTGTGGAATAGTCGTTGGTGTTAGCAATTATGAAATCATTCCAGCTTGTGGAAAGAAGCATTCTTGGTCAGAACCTTGACTAAGAGCAAATAAATGTGTGGGACATTAAGAAGTAGGGGCAACCAATATAGACTTTTTTTTAAAAAAGGAATTTTGTTATCAAAAAGGAGGAGAGAATTTTAAGAAATGGTAGATTCAATATAGGCATATTTGGAAGCAGGAGGAGAGAGGGAGGTGTGTGTGTGTGTGTGTGTGTGTGTGTGTGTGTGTGTGTGTGTGTGTGTGTGTGTGTCTATTCAGGAAAGAAAGAGGGAGGAAAAAGGAGGGAGAGGGGGAAAGGAGAGGTAGATGGAAGGAAAAGGGGAAAGGAGAGGGAAGGGAAGAATCAAAGTAGTAAACAGCTGAAAACAGCTCTCATATCCATCCATTAGCCTCCCAAAGCTTTCAGCTGAGATTAATGGGTCATGATGTCAAGGCCCTTCATCCATTCAAGTTGCCCTTTCCTGCTTACTCTTCACCTTAATAATAAGCTTTCTAAAGTTCCAAATGGGTTTTTACTAGGACAGAAGACAGGAAGAGTGTCATCTTCCTAATCTGAGATATTCCTGCTCTTGCAAGTTGAGATGGTTTTAGGGATCATCTTCTAGCATTTTGAATGGAAAGAAACTTTAACAATCATCTCTCTCAGCCTTTTATTTTACAGATGAGGAAACTGAGGCCCAAAGAGAAGAAGTGACATTCCCAAAGTCACACAGGCAATGAGTAACTAAATGTCTTACTGCTCTCAATGTTCTACCTTAAGATGCCCCTTATTCTGTGTGAAGTAACTGCAGATGAGGTTGAAACAATAATTCCAAGAACAAATAGTGCCCTTTTTATTTTGATCTCCTTACCTCTTCCCCTTCAATTTAAGCCCAGTGCTTCAGGTATACTCCTCAGCTCTTGTAATGAAGTACCAGAATAAATCCATCGTTAAAGGCTTCAAAAACAAAACAGAACCAGATTATTGTCAGGTTTCAGAGTGCTAAATATTCATATGATGGTTAAAAAGAAAATTATTACCGAGATAGAGATGACTCACATCCTAATCTGTTTGGGAAGGAGGAATTGGAGAATCTGATGTTCATATTGTTTTATTAATCATTTCTTGCCTGATAAGAGCTCAGTAGTCCATGATTTACTTGAGTCTTTGATGACTGGCCCTCTCAAGAGTCCTAGGGAGAAGAAATCCCCTGTCAATAAGACAGAGAGAACCAGCAGGGAATAGAGAGATGAAATGGGAGGACGGTGGCTTGGTTAGCACAGGGGTGCTTGATTTTTTTATATGTTATTGGGACCTCTGGCAGACTAGTAAAGCCTATGGTTCCCATCTCAAAATAATATTTTATTTTATTTTTTATTATAGCTTTTTATTTACCAGATATATGCATGGGTAATTTTACAGTATTGACAATTGCCAAACCTTTTATTCCAATTTTTCTCCTCTTTCCCCCCACTCCCTCCCCCTGATGGCAAGTTGACCAATACATGTTAAATATGTTAGAGTATAAATTAAATACAATATATGTATATATGTCCAAATAGTTATTTTGCTGTACAAAAAGAGTCAGACTTTGAAATAGCCTGTGAAGGAAATCCAAAATGCAGGCAGACAAAATTAGAGGGATTGGGAATTCTATGTAGTGGTTCATAGTAATCTCCCAGAGTTCTTTCACTGGGTGTAGCTGGTTCAATTCATTACTGCTCTATTGGAACTGATTTGGTTCATTTCATTGTTGAATATGGCCACGTCCATCAGAATGTATCCTTGGAATAATATTTTAAAATGTTTATGACATAAACAGTGTTACAAGGGAAACCAGTTATATTGAAATGATTCCAAATTAAAAAAAAAAAAAAATAAACCAAGTTCACACTTTCAGGTTAAAACTCTCCTTCTCTCCCCAAAAATCAAGATGGGTTAATGATTGATCAGCAAAGACGTAGCCAAAAGGTCTTGGTCCAAGTGTTAGCTCTTATATTAACAAACTATGTGATCTTTGACGTAGTCAAAAGGTTTTGGTCCAAGTGTTAGCTCTTATATTAACAAACTATATGATCTTTGACAAATCATATAACTTCTCAATTTCCTTATCCATAAGTGGAAATAATACTTGCACTACCTATCTCAGAGTTGTGTTGAGGAAAGTATTCTATAATAAGCAGAATTATTACTGTTAACTAATTGGTGAAAGATTCTCTCCTGTAGGGTATCGGTATACTAGGCAGATCTAGTGAGAGAAACTCAGAGGATCTTGTCAGCCACTCTGGGTTTCACTCTCCCATAAAGCCAGCATAGAGTAGCTAGTTTAAAAAATTTACACAGAGACTATTTCCATGAAAGTTATAAAGGATCATTTTCCCTACTTCTTAATTGAAAAGAAACTTTCATTGCTTAATAGTAATACCAATAGCTCCCATTTCTGTAACATTTTATAGTTTACAAAATGCATTTCTCAAAACAACTCTATGACACATTAAGTTCAAGTATTGTTATTGCTAACTTATGTATATGCAACTGAGACTTGGAGAGGGATATGTGCAACCAATTGTGGCTACTTTTGTCTCTCATGGCCTTAGATTAATTCTCTATAAAATGAATGGATTGGACCATATGCCTCATAAGATTCATTGCAACTCTAAACTGTTTACCATAATTTTTACATGTAAACACACACTTTAAACCAATGCCTTCCCTCTATGCCACTATACCTTTTCTTGTCATAGTGTCTTGCCCAAAGATCTGATATAGTCTGAAAGGTTATTTTCACAACTGTAATAGTGTCTCCTTAGATTCCTTTTTTCCAGACAGCAGTGACTCTTTATAATTCTTGGCATTTATCAAAGAACAGAACTGTCTGTTTTATTAGAAGCAAGAAAAAGAAATCCTTAATAGAAAAGTGCGTTAGGCATGTGGCCTCAAATTAGTTTTATCCTTATTTGTGTGTTCTCATCTAGAAAAGACATTGAAGATGATATTTTAAAACAAGCACAAGAAAAAAAATTCATGCTTGAAGTATCACTAGTCAATGGAAGTGTTAACATCAAAGTACATTATTTTTGAGATGTTAACAGGCAGAGGTCTCACATAATTCAGCATTTCTTCAAAGGACCTGCCCATTTTGAAAAAAAATTAATATAAGAATCATCAAGTTTCCATCTGTGTGATAAAATGCTACCACTTGAATAAGGGTAACCATGTCCTTTGTTTAACATTGGTTTATATAAGGAACAAGAGATGTTCAACTACCACCTTGGGAGGAGCTGTGAAGGCATGAGGGAAGCTACTGCTCATTTATGGGCGTAAACACAGGCAACATACTTTAGTCTTTGTTGAGGATTCATAAAAGACATGATTCATTGAAAAAGACCCTGATGTTGGGAAAGTTTAAAGTCAAAAGGAAAAGGGGACAGCAGAGGATAAGGAGAGATAGTCATAGAAGCAATGACAATGAGCTTGGAAAGATCTGGGGAAATAGTGAAGGATAAAAGAGAATGGTGTACTGTGTTCTATGGAGTCACAGAGTCAGATGCAAACAATAATGATAAAAGGATCCTTCAATGTTGGCGATTGGTGAGATTACAGACTGATTCTGTGGGAAATGTGAGAAATCATTGTCTCGAATACAGCTTTTTTTTCTTGTCTTAGCCCATGATTAAAACCTTTATGTGGAACTATATGACCTATAGATTCCGCCTATGAGATTAGAATAATAGTGAATGAACCCCAGCAAAATGGGGACTCACTCATTGTATCTGCTTGTAGGTTTCAGGAGGGGATTGGTTAAAGTCTTCAAGTTGATTATAATTATCAAGAAAACTGTGATGATAAAGTAGACCCAGAATGGAGTTAGTAGTTCATGCCTGAGTCATCTCTCCTGAGACACATCTTTTCTCAATCAGGATACACTGGGATGATGCAGTAGTGCCTAACAGCCCAATTTAGGTTATATATTTTTGAGACAACATCAATCTGATATTTATCATTTAAAATAATCATGTAACTTTATTCTTCATTTTGAATATAAGAGCTACCTTAGGTATCTCTACATCCATTAATTCTGTTGCTGTCATGCTTTATCTCATATTCCTTGACTTTTGATTGGGACTGTACAAATATATTATACTTCAAAGGGACCTGTGATTTCATTGATCCCTAGGTCTCAAATGTCTCATAACCCTTTTATACTTTTAAAAATAAGTGGGCTTTTAAAGAGCCTTTGTTCACATGGGTTATATCAGTATTTGCTATTAGAAATGAAAACATCTTAGTATTGTAATTAAAATAGTTTTTGAGCTCCCGGACACTCCTAAAATGATTCCTTAGACCACAATTTGAGAATCAAAGGTCTAAGCTTCTAATTGGAGCTAGAAAGCACTTTAAAACATAGAATGTCAAAGCTGAAAGAGGCATTTGAACATAGAACATCAGAACTAGAAAACAACTTAGACTATAACATGTAAGAGCTGGAAGGGACTTTGGAACATAATGTTCATGCTGGAAGGAATCTTAGAGTATAGAATATCAGAGCTAGGAGACTAACCCTCCCTTATTATTATAGAGGAAATGACCTAGCTCAGCTCACCTAGGTGGTTACTAACAAAGCATTCGAATCGGAAACACTTTTGAACTCTTTAATGAAAATAATTTCCTGGTAGTACATTCATGGATCTTTAATTTGGGGGTATTAGGCATGTAGTCTACAAGTGCAGGAACCAAATTAAAATGTAATTGGCAAATATTTAACAAAATGAATAAAAACACAATAGAATATAGATAATGTTACTATATGATTTCTAAGTCAATATGTGGCCCACAGGGATCCTTATGCCTGATTTAATGGTTCTGCTTCTATTTTGAGTTTGACACCATTGCTCAAACCATTTTTTATCTTGTTCCTTATTTACAATTAGCTGCTATGGATTACTGAAGTCCAGAATCCTCAGAATGGTTCCTTTGCAGAATTGTGGCCAAAATTTGTGATTTACCTTTTGAAGATGTTTCCTTAACTGTGTCTACCTTTATAGACAGATTCGTTCTACCTTTTTATCACATCATTCTATAGTCTACCCAGGGAGACTGTCTACGTGTCTCTCCTTTTCTCTTTCTGTCTGTGTCTTTCTGTCTTTTTCCCTCTTTGTTTCCTCTCTTTTCTCTCCTTGGCCTTTATTTTTTTGTTGTTGCTCATTTGAGACCTAAAAACAATTATTTCATTTATTTGTACATCCCAATTCAATCATCTTAATCAGGCAGAATGATTTGATTCTCTTTCAAGCCTGAGCTCAGATCACCTCCATACTCCCACCCTGAGGTTTAGAATAGCCTCTTGATCTGAGGCTCCTGGACCTGCAGGTGAGGACCTTAGATTCACAGCCAGGTGGGAGTCTGGAGACCTAGGCCTTATTCTACCTCTACCTCTCATTTGGTTCCCTGAAGCTAATGACTTTTCCTCTCCTGGCTTCCTCATCTATAAAATAAGAAGGTTGGAGCTGATGAGCTCCATTGCCTCTTCTAGCTCAGAGCAGATGCTATATTCTCTCTATTTTAAGGTTTCTGCCAGCTCTGAAATCTTTTTACTTCTGTGTCATTTGTCAGTCACTTCAACCTATCCTCATATGGTTCAGCAGTAAGTGGTATCTGCATTTTCCTCTTCTTTCAGTGCCCTAGGAAGGATAATGTCCACAAAGCAGAGCAAAGGCCTCACATAGCCTTTGAGACTATTTCATAGGATATAACCCAAAAAAGCACTTTTATTCGTACCTACTTCTGTTAGGGAAGAGATACAGATATGGAAGTATAAGAAAGTAATTCTTAGGATAGCTCTGTCTCTGATGCTTCTTTAGTCACTGACTTATAGAACCAGGAAAGCCTGGGAAGTCATTAAGCTCAATTGCTTTATTGTACAGAAAAGGAGACTGAGGCCCAGAGAAATGAAACAATTTTCCTATGGTCACATGGTAACAAAGACAAGCCTCATTTTTAGGGCTTCAGATATCCAGACCTATACATACTATCCATTACATTGAGTATATATCTCCTTTCTGCATCCACCTTCTGGCTCAGATGATATGAAGTTCAGAAGGAAAGTATCAAAGTGTTGCAAAGGGAGTATTCCTGTATGCTACAGATACTGGGAAAAGAGGTTGATTGACTGTATTTACTCTGGGGTATTTAAAAGCATCGGGAATTAAATAGAACAGTGATAGGTGGTGGTAGATGGTGAATGTAATATTAGCATCGGGGTAGAGGTAGAGAATGGCAGTAATCAGTACTTGCTATAGACAGCATTGGCAGACTGGAGAAACAGGGAGGCATAGTCACTGAATCATAGGAGTGGGTCCCCTTTTGGGGATCACCAAGAAACTTAATGTACCTTTTATTTTTGTCCCTCTTCTCCTCTTCTCTTCTCCTCTAGTTTTTAGTCCCATCAGGTCCCCTCTGAGCTAAAAATTGCCAATTCCTGGATTGAGGAAATAAAGTACCCTAATACTAGTGATCCTGTTAGTTGGTATTGTTCTCCCCATAAATCTATAGCTCATATCTTGCTTAGACCCTAGTCAGTTCTTTCTCAGAGCTTCTCAAACCAGCAAATTCATGCTTCTTTTTTAGTCTATAAATATCAGGCTGTACCAACTTTTAGTAGAAAGAGCACTTGATTTAGACCCAGAAGACGTGTTTTTGTAACTGATTTACTGTGTGCCTTTGGACAAATCACTGCCCTTCTGAGCCTCAGTTTATTCCTCTGTAAAGTAGGGAATACTGATTATTACATAAGGACATTATGAAATCAAATGAGATTGTACATGGAAAATGCTCCTTAACAAGGCAATGCCATGAAAACATCAGCTATGATTGTTATTGTTTAGGGTAGAATAAACAACCATTGCTGGAGATCAAATTTCAGTATAGCTTCATCAAGTCTAAAAGTTATTGAATTTATTCATTCAACAAACATTATTTCTATTGTCAACAAAGCCTGGCATTCCTTATCATGTCATTTTTAAATTAGAATTTGTTTTTAGACCTGAAAAATCAATATAAGCCAGGTCAATGCTGAAAGGAACAGATTTTTTTTGTTTGCTATATTTAGAGGAAGTTTGGGGGGGAGGGCTTAAACGAGAAAGCCTTATTTAAGTGAAGGTATCCAAGGAAGCCAGATGCAAGGACAGCAAAAGGAACTCACACACAGGCTAATGGGGTTGACACATTTAAATCCTAATTGGGAAGAAGAAGTACATCATTTCACTAGCACTGTCTTCAAGTCCTTTCAGGAGGAGATCTTGTGAGAAGACCCTTGATGTTCTTGGTAGACTTTATGCTCACTTAAATCCAACTCACTTGCATGTCATGTCGTTACTTCCCTGATGTCATTGTCTTCTTCAAGAAAGAAAGATAAATAGTAGCTGCCTCTGAAGACCCAATTGGAACTGGCTAATTGGACAACACAGCTCCTTCCTCATCTTTTCCCTTTTTCCCCTTCTCCCCATCTTTCTTTCTCCTCTTTTTTTTCCCTCCCTCCCCTCCCCTCTCCCTGCCTATCTGCTGAAACCTTTCAAGATAATCTTGGAATTTACTGGCTAGATTCTTTCTTAAGAAACCTACCTTAATATATAGTAACACATTTAATATGTATGGGATTGCCTGTCATCTAGGAGATGGAAGGAGGGGAAAATTTGAAAAAGTGAATATAAGGGATAATGTTGCAAAAAAAAAAAAATTACCCATGCATATGTACTATCAAAAAAAATTATAATTATAAAATTAAAAAAAAAAAAAGAAACCTACCTTAAACCCAAATCACTTTGACTCTCTCTTATAGGCCCCAGATCAAGACTTACTTGGTCATTGTATGGACTCATATTGTCTCAGAGTGAACATAAATACCAATTGTTTCTATTTTGGCCCAAAACCCTGAAGGTCTTTCCCTCTCTTATTGATTTTTTTTTCCTTTGACTAAGTAAAAGAGGTTATTTTCTGCCTCATTTCTTACCCAGTTTTAATTACTGGTTAGGTGTTGCCTCAGTCAAACTGAGACTTTTAAAACTCAGCTTAAAAAGGCCAAGGTCTTCCATTACCTCTAGGGCCATTTTCAGTCATTCTGATCTATATTATGTCGATGGCAAATGGACCCCAATGGTTTGAGGAAAAAGTGAGACTGATGACTTTATACAAGCCCTCCTTCACTTAAATACAAGTCACTTGCACGTCAATACATTGCTTCCCTGATATCACATTCCTTTTTGAGAAAGATGGACAAATAACAACAACTTCATAGAAATTTAGGAAACTAGGTTCAAGGCAGCTCGGTGGGTTTAATGAATTTCCTACCATAAAGCCACACTCAGAGGAAAGGGGAAAAGGCATATCTGGGACCTAGAAAGTTTGCTGGACTGAAAAATTTGGCCAGGAAAAACAAACATTTTCCTAGGCTACAATACCTCTGCATTAAATGGCCCCATATAATTTCGCTTTGGGTGCTTGTGTCTGTATTTTGTAGTCTTTCCATCTCTTTCCTTTCTTATCAGGTTTTGCTGCTGCCCGCAGATTCTTGGCCCCATGCTGATCTGTTTTGGGCTAGAAAACAATATAATTCAGTTATTTCAATTTGTATCTAAAATAAGATTAAATCAGTAAAATGAGGACGTAAGAGAAGTGTGGACTTTGTAGCAGCTGTAATGCCTACTCTGATGCTATTTCTCATACTCTGTCATGTTGTCTATGTTCTGCCTAGATGAGATTATTGAATAAATTCTGTCTCAGTGAGTGATGTGTTCCTTGGCACATTTCAGGAGAATACTTTTAAAGTTTCTTTTAGTCAAATTTCCATCACATTGATTTCCTTTTCTCCTTTTTACTGTTCACAGTGGTTTAAACTTTATTGATCTGATGGTGAGACAAGGGAATATTGACAACCCTCCCAAGACTCCCTTGGTCCCTGGATTTGAATGCTCTGGGATTGTGGAAGCCATTGGAGACAATGTGAAAGGCTATGAGGTAATAACAGGAGGGTGATTTCAGGAGCCTGAATTATCTGGAATCACCTGATGAGAGGGAGATGATATCAAAGGGACATGTATAAAAAATGTGTAACCTGTCATAGAATCAAAGGTTTTAGGACAGGAAGGAAATTTAGAGATCATCCAGATTAGGGACCTCTTTGGCATAATACTATTGTGCCTTGTAATCTACACTCATAATTGAAGGAAATGCCAAATTTCAGTTAGAGGTTAGTGAAAATAAATATTCCTTCCTAGTACAAGTCGCCAGATTTCCCCTCCTCTTCCACTTCCAGAAATCTCTTCACATATTGCTTGTGGATTTCAGGTTAAGAACCCTTGGCCTAGGCCATGTTTGATTTTCTATGTGGATAAAGTGAAGGCTCAAGTGGTAATTATTCATTAAATCATGATTCCGAGTCATATCATCTAATCTGAAATGCAGGGTTTTTCCCACTATAACCTGGGAACTTGAATATGACAGCAGGAAGAGGTCTGATGTTAGAAAAGACTTTACTTCTGATACATAGTATCTGTGTGACCAAGCCATGTAACCTCTGCAGTTCTCAATTGGCTAATTTATAAAATGAGCATAATATTTGTAAGTTGTATTTCTTAGGGTTGTGGTAGGATGGATATAAGCACTTTGGAACCTTAAAAAGTATACCTAAATATATATATATATATATATATATGCATGTATATATTATTTATTAATATATTCATTCTGTATATGTGTATACATGTGTATGTATTTTTATATGTTATATATATATTGCCATATAGCCATTTAAATATGTTATTGGGACTGAGAATACTGTTGGCTTCCAATCCCTGCTCTGTCTCTACCTTTATGTATGACTTGAAGAAAGTTATTTCCCTTCTCAGAGCCTCAATAATAGCTAACATTTACATACTACTTTAAAATTTATAAAACATTTTATATCCATTATCCTGGACTGCCTCGTATCTCAGCATGGATCCTACCTCTAATTTTGCTGGCTGGGGGACCCAGCCAGGTCTCATGGGGATGGGGGTCTAATTAATCCGTTCAGCTTTGGAGTGCTGCCCTGGGGGTGAGTTGTCCTCCTCATTGGTAGGTGAATGATCTCCCCACCCCCCATCATGTGCTATGCCTATCTGGCTCCATACTATGCTTCACACCCCAGCTAGCCATATACCAAGATATTACCCCAAGAGCTAGCTGGTGGTAATTGCCCCCTAGCTCCCTTCACTGGTTTCCACTTCTTACTATGAGAATAATAATCAGATCAGTAACACCATGTCATTTACATCACTTGGGATACCTGGACCAAGACTCTTTCTTGGCGATTGCTCTCTTATGTATATAAGTCCCTGGGCCACTCTGGCACCTGTTTTTCCCTTACAAAGTGAGAGGGTTGGTCTAAATGATTCACAAGAGCCCTTCCAACTAGAAACCTTGTTGTCATCTATAGTGGATACTAATTTCATTACTGTGTCTTAGGACTTTAACAAGTATTGTCATCATTACACAGCAGGGGAGCTAGTAGTCCCCTTTCCCTGTTTTGAGGCTATCTCCAGGATTTTCCTCTCACCTTACATTTTCCCCCACAGATTGGAGACCGTGTCATGGCGTTTGTAAATTACAATGCATGGGCAGAGGTTGTTTGCACACCAGTGGAGTTTGTCTACAGGATCCCCGATGACATGAATTTCCCCGAGGCTGCCGCCTTCCCCATGAACTTTGTAACTGCCTACATGATGCTTTTTGAGGTTGCCAACCTGCGAGAAGGAATGTCAGTGCTAGTGCACTCCGCCGGAGGTGGTGTGGTAAGTAACTTTGTCATCTGGGGTCAGGAAGGCATGGGCCAGGGAAAAGGAATCTTGTTAGGGGAATCTTGGAATGCTTGTGCCCTTTAAATCAAGGGTCTTAATAACTGAGCTCAGAGATGGTGTCTCTGGGTGAGAGGGATCTGAGAGGTGGTTTCTCTCTAACATGTTTTGGAGATGCCCTCTTCATGTGAGGGGTTTCATTCTCTTTGGATGTGTGGACATCTCAGATGTGGTCTGAGAGATCTCAGAATTGGTGCTTGCAAATGTGAGTAGAGCTTTTGATTTTGGATATCAATAATGATATCTGGTAGATGGGTCTTTCTGTCTTTGACTCAGAAATAGTCTCTTGGAGTTGATGGGTGTCTCAGATAGGCTTTCTATATATTAATTATCTCAGATTCTCTCTCTCTCTCTCTCTCTCTCTCTCTCTCTCTCTCTCTCTCTCTCTCTCTCGGTATAAAGGATCTCAGGTGGTTGTTTAGGTTTAGGTCTCACAGGATTTCTCTGGATGTGAGAGATTTCAGATAATGTCTCGAAGTGTATTTAAAAGAAGCAGAAATGGTCTTTTTTGGTTTGGGTCTTTTTGAGTCTAGATTTGAGTGATATGTTTTTCTGAGTTTGACTTTCAGAGAGGCACACCAAATTACAAATAACAATTTTTAAAAAGAAAAATATCAGCAAAAGTGCTCAACTAATTGAAAAAGTCTGAAAAATATGATGTATTTCACTCATGGACCTTCCATTTCTGTAAAGGAGTGAAGTGGAATTGTCTTATCACTTTTTTGGAGCAATATTTATTCTTTGTAATTTTGAAATATTTCCTTTTGATTGTTTTGTTCTTTCCATTTACATTCTTTTGGTCATGGTATACATTGTTTTCTTGGCTTTGCTTCATTTTGTTTCTATTCATGTAAATCTTTCCAAGCATCTCTGTATTCATCATTTTCATGGACTGCTATTTGTATAGTCACTCCCCAATCTGAGCAGCTATTTTGTCTTCGATTCTTTACTATCACAAAAAGTGCTGCTGTAAATATTTTGGTATAGATGAAGATTTTATTTTTATTGATGATTCTCCAGCAGTGGAATCTTGATGTAAAAATTTATGAACATTTTAATTGTACATACATAATTCCAAATTGCTTTCCAAAATGTATGTACTTATTACAGCTCCATCAATAAAGCACTAGTGTATTTGCTGCCAATGCCTCCAACATCAAATCCTAGCTCTGTTAATAATTATCTATTTGACTTCAGCAAAGCCACTTCCTTTCTTAGAGCAGGGCCCCAGTTCCCTCATCTGTAAAATGGGAACAGTAGTACTTGTACAAAAGTACTTTGTAGATGTTAAAGTGCTCTTGAGACATGCATTACACTTGTTTCAGACGGGGAATCAACTTAGTTTGTCTGGTTTTTGGCTTGGGTTAATATTAAGCAACTGTTGAAAAAGAAAAATGACAATGACATAGATCAAGAGGTAAGATATATTCGACTTGTGATTGTCCTAAACACAGTCATTTCTCAATAATGTCATTAATAGAGTATAACCAAAACCCTAGTAAAACCACAAAACCCCAAGATAATGCTTTTAAATCATTACCCATTTATAACCTTGCTTCTAGAATTAAGTGCCCCTTGTAATTCCATTTCACCAATCAATTAACAGTCTATCCTTAGCTATTTTCTATTCCCTTCTTCAAACTAGAAACTGAATAAACCCAGACAATAACCTGTTTAGCCTAATTAAGACAAAAGATCCTTAATGAAAAATGTAGATCAGGGCTTCTTAAACTTTTTCCACTTGTGATCCCCTTTTGCCTGAGAAATTTTTATGACCCTGAATATATAGGTATACAAAATAGGTATAAAAATAAAATATTTGCTGATAATAAATCATAATTTTATGGCCCTCACATTCAGTTACAAGCCCTCCTAAAAGGTTTCAAATCATGGTATAAGAAGCTGGGGTCTAGCTGATGTTCAAAGAACCCCAAGCTTCTATCAGGTTTGTGCTCAAAAAGGGGTCACTGGAAGAACTCGGCATAATTCTGCAGCAAATGTTAATAAAAATTGAAAAGAAAAAACATGGGAGAGTGTTGAGTTCTTACTTATTCATTTTATATTCAATAACCTATAACCTCAAAGTATAGAAATAGAAATATTTGGTATTTATCATTGTTGGATAATGCTGGAACTAGAAGAGATTAAAGACCATGTACTGTTAGATCTCCATGAGATTTTAAAACAGAAATGAGCTGTCAAGACTGGGAGAGATGTTAGAACAAACATTCTTATGACTAGGAGGGACATTAGTACTCTTAGATATGGTATGTTATAACTAGAAGGCATGTCAGGGATCATGTGGTTCAGCCACCTTATTTTTCAGATAAATAGCTGAGAGTCAGAAAGGAGTTATGACTACCCAGGCAGAGCCAGGATTTTAACTTAGTTCTCTTGTGAATCTCAATCTACTTTTTAGTCATTTTATCACTTGTATGGAATTCATTTGTTCGCCTATATATTCAAATATAGTTTAAAATTATAAACAGATGGTTGGATTTAAAAATGTTTAATTTGAAAGTGTCCTATTATTTGAATTATTTAATAAAATCAATTTGATTTATTAATAACAGCAATTATAGCTAGCATTTATATAATGCTTTACCATTTGCAAAGCATTTTACACAATCTCTTTTAATCATGGCAGCAACACTATGAGATGGTTGCTATTGTTATTCCCATTTATAGGTGGGGAAAGTGAAGCTGAAAGGAGTTAAATGACTTGGCCAGGGTCCCATAGCCAATAAATCTTTTAGGAAAGATTTAGCCCAACATCTTCTTGATACCTCCATTTAAATTTAAGAGTTTCTAGTCTCTTGGGTAATGAGTGTTAAATCTCCCTTACCCAAATATTCCTTTATTCCTTTATTCTCTATCAGAATTAGAACATCAATCTTGGATGAGGTTTCAGCAATCTTAAGTTCAGAATCTTTTGGCTTTGGCATTAGTACATCTTGACAAATTAAATCCAAGAAGTCCCAAATTTGAAGAATTCTCCTTGAAAATAGGGTTTTGTTTTGTTTTGTTTTGTTTTGTTTTCCTTGATGCTCTCCTGTTGTTTCAAGGTAGACCACCAAAGGATGTGAATAGACAATTTTTGGATGAAGGAATTGAAATCATTTCTAGTCACATGAAAACTTGTCCTAAATCACTGTTGATCAGAAAAATACAAATTAAGACAACTCTGAGGTACTATTATATACCTTTCAGATTGGCTAAGATAAAAGGAAAAAAATAATGATGAATGTTGGAGGGGATGTGGGAAAACTGGGACACTGATACATTGTTGGTGGAGTTGTGAAAGAATCCAACCATTGTGGAGTGTAATTTGGAATTATTCCCAAAGGGCTACAAACTATGCATACCCTTTGATCCAGCAGTGTTTCTACTAGGCCTTTTTCCCCAAGAGATCATAAAAAAGAGATCATATGCAAAAATGTTTGTAGTAGTCCTTTTTGTAGCGGCAAGAAACTGAAAACTTTGTAAGTGCCTATCAATTGGGGAATGGTTGAATTGAATAAATTATAGTATATGAATGTTATGTAATATTATTGTTCTAGAAGAAATGATCAGAAGGATGGTTTCAGAGAGCTCTAGAGAGACTTATATGAACTGATGCTAAGTGAAGTAAGTAGAACCAGGAGATCATTATACATGGCAAGAGCAAGATTATAGGATAATCGATTCTGATGGATATGGCTCTCTTCAACAATGAGATGATTGGCTAGTTCCAATAGACTTGTGATGGAGAAAGTCATCTGCACCCAGAGAGAGATTGTGGGGACTGAGTATGGATCAAAATTTAGTGTTTTCACTCTTTCTGTTGTTTGCTTGCATTTTGTTCTCTTTTTTTCCCTTTTATCTGATTTTTCTTGCTCAGTATGATAAGTATGAAAATACATATAGATGTACATGTTTAACATACATTGGATTACTTGCTGTCTAGGGGAGAGGGTTGTGGGAAGAGAGTGAGAAAAAAATTGTAACAAGGTTTAGCAAGAGTGAATGCTGAAAATTATTTTATGTATATGTTTTAAAAATAAAACCCCTTAATAACAATAATAATAAGAGAAAAGAGGCCTCATTCTAATATCCTGGTGATGTAAAAAGTAGAGATACATTGGTCTAGTTTTGACTCCCACTTCTCCTCTGGACCAGAATTCAATGTGCATTTTGTGTATCCAAAGCACTGCTACCAAAAAAAAAAAAATCTTTCGTCTTTTTGTTCTTGTTAGTAGCACTCTGTGGTTTATTCTTATGGGGAACTGCCCTGGCAAATGTCCTATTAGCTACAATTATTGCTTTCATCAGGGATTTTTGAACAGGTCTTAATTGATTTATAGTGGGCTTCTTTACTGCCTTTTTTCATGATATGCCAAACCGTCTGTCTAGCTGCTTTTGATGGGCAACTAGCACATTCTTGCCAAGCCCCAGTGCAAATGGAAGCTGTTTTAGCATTCAATTGCTAACAAAGTTCTATCAAATTAATTTTAATTACCTCTCTTTTCTCTTTCAGAGAATATTTTTCTTGCAAACTAGGAAGTTTAACTAGGAATGTTTACATTGGAGAAGGAAAGATTTAAAGGCATGTGATTGATGTTTGTATTTGAAATGCTGTCATGGTATAAGAGAGATGAGTATGTTTTTCCCAATTAGCTCTAGGGGGCAAAATAGGGGAAAATGTTATTGGGAATCAGATTTAGCTTAAAGTAAAGAAAACTTTCCTAACAGTTAGACCTATCCTAAAATGGAATAGTTGCCCTAGGATATGGTGGTTTCCCTATCCCTAGAGGTCTTTAAACTTAAAGATCACATCTTGGGAAAGCTGTATTTTCTGAGATTCTGTTTAGCTCTTGGACTCTGCAATTCATGGATTTCTATTTAAATTCAGCCAACATGTCTTAAGCCACCCTACCCAATCTAAGGTATAGTTCTAAATCCTAAGGATGCAAAACCAAAAAGGAAATAGCCAACTCTTGAGAAGTTTACATTCTACTGAGAAATTACAAGTGCAATAGTGAATATATCTGAAATAATTTGTAGAGACAGAGATCTCTAGTCCCTGGCAGGATCAGGGAATGTTTACATATGAAGTGGTACCTGAGCAAAACTCTGAAGAAAAAAAGAAATTAGACAGGTGAAGTTAAAGAGGGAGTTCATTCCAAAAAAAAGAGGCTTATGCCAGTATATTAGGGTGGGGCAGGGTAGGAATGCTGAGTTTGGGAAATCACCAATGGTCTAACATGTTTGGAACACACAGATTATGTAAGTTATTTAATCTAAAATCAAATACACCCCAGTTTTTTTCACATGAATAGTCAATAAACAATGTCTTCCCTATTCCATATTTGTGCATTTGGATACACTGAATTGCTTCCAAAAAACTGTTCCTGATGAGAAGTAGTTCCATACCATAAGACATGGTCCATTTTACTGGAGATTCATGTAAAGTCATTAATACCCCCTAGGTTTTAGAGTGTTAAAATGCTCCCTGTGACCCCAGTTAAAGACTTCTCTTAGAAGTACCATATAGACCTGTACTGGTCCAACATCAATTCCCCCGTGTAGCCTAATCAAAGAAGATTCCAGGTACGGTTGAATGAATAATCCTTGCCTTCCTCAGTTTTGCATATAAAAGTGACAGCCATGGCATGGATGCTGAAAGGAAGAAATTTGGGAGAATTTTAAGTACCTACCAGTAAGCTGATAGCAGGAGCTTCGTGTCCCAGCAGCATCTTCAGTGCCAAAGGTCTTTGGGATGAAATCAGGGCATGTATTTAGATAAATGATGCTCAATTATTAAATTCTATTCATTATATATGTTGCCTTTACCACTGTAGTTCAAACCACTTAGAGTTGAAAGCTCATAGAATTGTTCATTGGGATTGTTAGAAAACTTCTGATCTGCTTCTGGGCTTCTTCATTATCAAATTGCTGCCTAATGAGCTAACTCTTTTTTTTTTTTTTTCCCCCCACCTGAGCCTGGGGTTAAGTGACTTGCCCAGGGTCACACAGCTAGGAAGTGTTAAGTGTCTGAGACCAGATTTGAACTCTGGTCCTCCTGAATTCAGGGCTGGTGCCTCTATCCACTGCGCCACCTAGCTGCCCCCCACGAGCTAACTTTCTAAAGATTCACTTCAACTATCACCTCTTCCAGGAAACCTTTCCTGGTCCTTCTAACTTCTAGTGTCATCCCCTTGAAGTAGGGCTATGTTGATGAATGTTTTACAACTGGCTCTGTGGGTGGAAGGGAAAGGCAGGATTGAGAGAGAGCTAGAATGTATTGAAGGCACACTTTCAAGCTTAATCTGCATTAATCACATTTTCTCCATTCACTTTCTTCAGTCATTCAACCAATAAACATTTATTAAGCACTTCCTATATACCAGGCTCTGTGCTAAGTACAGGGGATAGAGAAAAGGGCAAAATACAATCCCTGTTCTCAGGGAGTTTACAATCTAAAAAAGAAGACAGTGCATAAACTATTATGTACAGATGAAATAAATAGAGGATAAATTTGAAATAACTATTAGAAGAAAAATACAATCAACAGAGCAATAAATTAAGCCTTGATTTTTAGTACTTGCCAATTTCCAAAATGTACATACTCATAATGAAAATTTAGCAACTCTAGGTAGTAGAATTGGTAAGTTGGAGCTGGCTCCAGCACCTCTGTCTTTAGGATTACTTTCCATTTATTGTACTCTATTTTTGTCTTGAGTAGTCTGCTTCTGGAAGCATTCCCAGTGCTTAATAGGGTCTGGCACACCATAAACATTTAATAAGTGCTTATTGAATGAGTGAGAGAAAAGAAAGACCTATCTTGGAGAGAATTATACAACAGAAAAGATAAAAGCAAGAAGGGATGTTACAAAGTAGAACTCCAGTCCTGAGTAATTAACACTTAAACATTTCCACTTGGATGTCCTGTCATCCTTGCTGTTCCTCAAATGTGACACTCAATTACTGCCTATTTCCCATATTAGAAGCACTTTTCCTCCTTATTCCCACCTCTTGTCTTAGACTCAGGCCTTCCCTCTGTTTCTTTCCCCAGTTTTTTCTCTTGTTTGTACATCATTTTCATATTGTCTCCCTCATACGACAGAAAACTCCTTGAGAGTAGTAGCTAGTTTGGGATTTTTGCCATTCTTTGTATCCTCAGGATTTAGCTCAGTGCCTAGCACATAGTAAACACTTTAACATAGCAGTCAACTGACTAAATACTATGTTTAGTAGTATAGCCATACTACACAGTCCACCTCTTTGCATATGTATCCCATCCCTGGAATTTATTTTCTCCTCATTTCTGCCTTTCATAATTCCTATCTTACTTTGGGATTTAACTCCTCCATGATGCCCTTTCTCTTCCTCCTATTTATGTTCTTCCACTTCTCTGATTTCCTTGTATTTGTTTGTTGTTCAGTCATTTTATTCCTGTCTGACTATTTATGACTCCATTTGGGGTTTTCCTGGCAAAGATCCTCGAATGGTTTGCCATTTTCTTCTCCAGTTCATTTTGTAGATGAGGAAACTTGAGGCAAACAAGTTATTTGTCCAGGATCAAATAACTTTACAGTGTTAGTGAATAAAATGTTATTAAAATCTGCAAAAAACATCTGCAAGTAGAGGTATTTGATTGAAAAGACACTAAGTGAAAAAAGGTTAATAAGGAGTTAATGACTATAGAATATTTCTGTGATGATTTTGTCAAGATATTAGGAGACACCTTGTTTTCTAGAGCTGAGACCCAGTTTACAATCTATGCCCTGATCTTGACTTACCAATAAGCCTTTGCGCTCACCCTGTCAATAGCCTTACCCTCTGATCACATAATCACATAATTGTGAATCACAAAATCACATAATTATTGTATTGTTTTTACTAATACCAGGTATTCTCTGAGCTCAGACGAGTTCTGGTCATGGAGCCTTGCTATGAATCAAACTTGGTATATTGTTGCTGTTACCTTTAATTGGCAGACCTACAGCTCACTATACAATCATTATTATAAGTATCAGGATATCCCCACACTGCCTTGGGTCCCCCCTCAAATGGTGTGGGGCTCCAAAACTTGAGTCCCTACTTGCAAGCTGTTTCCCTCACTTTGAAATTAAGCTGCTTGCTTTGTTTGACTTCATGCGTAAGACAGAAGCCAGTTCTGTGTGGTTAAAAATCTAGAGTGTAATTCATTGAAGGTTTTACACCGTTAAGAAAACTGTTCCTGATAAATAGCCCTATGCCATATAAGAAATGGCCCATTTTATTTGAGATTCATGTAAAGTCATTAACACCCCCCCTAAGTTTTATGAAGTCATAGAACTGTGAAATGTTAAGGGACCTCAGAAGCAATCTAATCCAATTTGTACCTGTATCAGGAATTTCTTCATTAACCTGCCAGAAATGCAGTCAACCCTTCTCTATTTGAAGACCTCCATTGAAGGAGAATTCACAAGCCCATTTCACTTCTGGACAGCTCAAAGCATTAGGAAATGTTTCTTTATATTAAGCTGAGATTATTTTCCTTACATATTCTAGCCTTCTCTTTTAGTTTTTCCCTCTGTGTTGAAACAAAACAAGATCCCCGCTATGTGATAGCCTTTTAAATTCATAAAGATAGTAATCTTGTTCACTCTAGATCTCCTCTTCTCCCAACTACACATTCCCAGTTCTTTCAACATATCATAGCTTTGAATCTCCTCACCATCCTAGCCACTCTCCTCTTTAGAAGTGCTCCCACCAATCAATGTCTTTACAATGTAATGTGTAAAACTGAACACAATACTCTAGGTGTGGCTGTGTAACATTGTTGAGTTATTTAATTTGAAATCACCAAGACCCCAAGTCTTTTCTCAATGAATGATCAATAAACAATGTTTTCCCCATTCTATATTTGTATATTTGATTTTTAAAATATTTAAAATCTTTTAAGAATGCATTTTAAACCACATTTATTTTCCAGTAATTCCCTCCACATGCACATATTACACTCCATTATAAAAATAACAAAGCCATCTGAGTCTGATATATAACTATGATTAATAGGCATACCTACTACTTCTCACCAATAGTCTTGCATCCTCTCAAGCAATTGCAAGAAAATGTTTCTTCATCCAGATGAGTGTCTGCAGCCAAAAGTTGGGCATTACTTTTAATCTGAATTTCATTTTCCTTTAGTGTTTTATTTGTCATATTCATTGTGTCTATTATTCCCTTGATCTTTCTTTACTCTGTATCAGTTTACATAAGTCTAATGTAAAGTACTGTTCCTTTATTATATAAACATTTTATTGACTGAAAGGTGGAGAAATGAAACATGTGAGAAACACAGGGAAAAAGTAGCTTGAGAAGAGATATAGACAATTTTAGAAGAACTTGAATGAAAGCATTTTCTCTGAAATAAATGTACTAACAGATGACTGTAGGCCATTATTTCTCAGTAGGTAATATGACTGTTTTCTAGGACGTGGACATTAATTACTGAAAACCCGAATCAAAGAACTGTGGAAAACTTTGGGAAAATTATATACTGGTTATTTGTGTCATGTGACAGGAATCTGGATTTGGTGGTTGTCAACTTAAATGGGAAGTTTTTCACTGAAGGCATGGGAAATCTACGGCTCCCCTGCACACACGTGCACACGCACATGCACGCACACGTACACACGCCACAGTTACCTTAGGACCTTGAGAATGAACAGTTGCAATGTGGTCACCACCTATCCCCAGCATGGGTACATTTAGGGTGAGTAAGCTTAGCCTCAACTCAAAAAGAGAAATCAAGAAAGTTGAGGGTAGGTCCTTGTAATGTGATTTAGGAGAGCAATTTCCAGCCAAATTATGTTTGTGGTTCAGTACCAAATGAGGAGATTGATTTAGGCACCAAATGTTGGGGTTCTATCATGTGAAGAATTCACTATGGCTGTTCTCTTTGGTAAAAGGTAGACTTATTTATAAAAAAAAATGAAGATTTATTATAATAGATACCAGGAATGGTAACTGCGAAATAGAGTTGGGAGAGCATGTAACAATTAGCAATGGAAAAAACAAATTCTTTAGTGGAATTCATAATTAGCCAGAGAAAGGGAATACTCCATGAAATTGAAGTATGCTTTTAGCTGGCAGGATAAATTTATAAAAGAGTTTAGCACCCTAAAAGAGTCAGTTAGCTATAAGAAAGAGAAAGACACCACATGGCATGGTGGGGAGGGGAAAGGGGAAAGATACCACGATATATATAGCTGTGAAAGGCCATAACCCCAAAAGAGATTCAGCAAAAGTGGCATGGGCCATAAACAGATTTATAGGAGAAATTTAACATTGGAGTTTTAATATAACTTTGATTTCTCACTGCATACATCAAATTCATGGCCTCCACAGAAGGTGGGACTACTATAAGTTTGAACTGATTCCCATCAGCGCCCTTTTCTGCTTGCCTCAGGGATTAATTTTATCAGTACTTCAGGCTCTCTCTGCTAACTCTGTTTAGTAATCCAGGACCTCATCAATTGTCACAGGACATTCTATTATATTCATGCATCACAATTGTTCTTCTGTTCCCTAATTGATGTCCACTTTGTTTCTCATGTTCCTGTAATTTATTTATTTATTTATTTTTTTTTTTGAAACTGTATCTGTGATGCTTTCTGCCTGTGTATCCAAGACACTGGATTTTAGTTTCTCTATTTATGAAATGAGAGGTTTTGACTATGTGGTCTTTGAAACTCCTCCTAATTAGGGGCAGCTAAATGGCTCAGTAGGTAGAACCTAAGTCCTGAAGTCAGGAGTATTTGAGTTCAAATATGACTTCATACACTTACCATAACTAGCTGTGTGATCCTGAGCAGGTCATTTAATCCCAATTGCCTCTCAAAAAAAAAGGCAACAAAAACAAAAATCAAAACTAAACAACAAAAATAAAACTAGAAACTCCTTCCAATTTTACCTCATTATATTCTCACAATAATCCTAGGGTTTTAAGTGAGACAACTGAGCCTGAAAGAAGTGAATTGACTTTTGAGATGGAAGTCAAAATGACTTGAGTTTATATTCTAAGTTCATCCACTTTGCCACCTAGCCACTTTTCAAAATTATCCCTATTAAATGTTAGATCGTCAGCACTGTATGGGTGAGTTTTTTCAAGCTCATTTCTGATATCCTTTGCATGAGTGCTTCTATTCAATCCTATCACCAAAAAAAAAAAAAAAAATAGAGAGAGGGGGGGGGGAAAGAGAAGGTTCTGGAGAGAATCTTGGAGAGATATTTGTGGTTAGTGAATATGATTTAAATGGAGATCAAGTAAAAGAGGAGTAAAAGCAGACACATAAGGGGAGAACCAGGATAGGGTAAAAGAGTGACAGAAGAATCAAAAGAAAAGACAGACTATCCAAGAGAAGTAGACAATTAACCCTGCCAATGACTGTAGAGAGGACAAGAAAAGTGAGGATTGGAAAAAAAACCTTTTGATTATATCATTTGTAACATTAGAGAGGATTGTTTCAGATAAATGATGAAGTTGAAAGCCAAACCAGAGAAAATTAAGAAAAGAGTGAGAGAGGAAAAAAAAGCAGAAGGATTTTTCAGTGGCCAGCCTCCTCCTAGAAGTCAAAAGAGATGTGGGGCAATGGTTACTAGGGCTGAAGGGATCAAGTAGGGATTTTTTGAGTATGGAGAGACACAGGCATGCTTGTAGGCAGGAGGAAAACAACCAGTAAAGTAGGAGGCACTGAAAGTTGAGAGAGTAGGAATGATAGAAGGAAAAATTGCATGTACAAAGGTTTGTCCTGGCAAGAAGAACCACCTCTCCATGTGAGACAAGAGTAAAGAAAGAGAGAGCAATAGAAGGTATCCGGTTAATGTTCGATGGTGAGAGGGGAAGAAGAGGGAACATAATCTCCCCCATCTTAACCCCTAAGTTAGAACTCCAGAAATATGTTCACGTGAGGCCTGCCCTGTCAGCAGTTCCACTCCCATGAGCCCTGTGCTGGTAACTGGAAGAATGGAAACTATTGAAAAATTAAATAGAACAAAACCTCTCTATCACACCCTTCATTAATAATAGAGAGAACCATACATTAACATCTTGGGCTTAGATATTTATTGAACATTTGACGTAAAATGTAATGGGGTATGCTTCACTTGCTGACCAGGAAAATCTGCTCAGCTCCTTTTAAATGTCAGACATTTCTGATGACTTTAATTACACTGCTTGACTGCCCCACCCAAATGACAGACTTGCAGTTGGGTCAAAAGTATATTTTGCATATTTTTAAAATAGAATATGAGAATCATGCCATTCCCTAGGTCTGAGAAAGCTTTCTGGACATATAGAATGTCCATAAAGCCTTTGTGTAGTTATTCTTTTATCCAAGGCTTTTGTGGAGTCTTTTTCCGTGTTTTTTCTTTTATCCAAGGCTTTAAGCAATGATTACCATAGTTTCCTTTTTCTTGATTCCACTTGTTTTTGTATCATATTGTATTTATATAATGCTCCTCTTCCCCACTGCCATCCCCTTATAATCAACAGTCAGACAAAAACCATGGATATAGTGGCCTCCAATGAGTAAATAACCTTCTGCTCTCATAGTTGTCATCTTCTCTTTTGAGAGGAAAGAGAGAGATTTCATTATCTAGTGTCTACAACTAATATTGGTTTGTCAATTACTGAGCTTAAATTCCTTTTTAGTGTTTTTAAAAAAACTATTGTACTCTTGTCTATTGTTTTCCTTGTACTTCTTGTCTATTATTTAGTTACTTACCTTATCATCACTTTACAGAAATCTTTCTACATTTCTTGAATTCCTCATGGCCATCATTTCTGAGTACATAATAATTAATCTTCCATTACATTAATGTATCACAATTTATTCATCTCTTTAGGAGGGACTAGATGGTACAAATCCTCAAGTTCAAATATGGTTTCTGATATTTATTATTATATATGTGTGATCCTGGACACATGACCCTTTTGCCTCAGTTTCCTCATCTGTAAAATGAATTGAAGGAAGTGACAAATCACTCTAGTATCTTTGCCAGGAATCCTAAATCAGTCAAGAAGAGTCCCACATTGTATAAAGCTGAAGAGTCTTACATTATAGAGCGCTGGAACTCTGAAAAGGTCTATTTGAATCAAGGACAGAAGGTGCTTATAGTTAAGTACCTACTCAGTGTGAGATGATGGTTCTCTAAACATATACTTATTGTGATATGGTGATATAATGGTTGTACATGCTCAGTTGCTGTAGTGATATAATCGTACTAAAGGGCTGGGAAGGAGCTTCTCAGCCACAGACATAGAAGAGTCTCAGACATAGACACAGAGAAGATTCGGGACTCCATCTCTGACAGCCTCATAGTGGCTCTCCTGCCTTCATCACTTATCCACCTAAAGACTAAGGCCTGTCCTGAGACCCTCTAGAGCACTACCCAGACATTCCATTACATGGCCAAACAAAAGCAACAAAAAAGTCAGCCATTCTCCACGTGGTAGAGATATTCTTTGTTTCTAGCTATTTGTTACCTATCAAGTGTTGCTGTAAATGTTTTTGACCCACTCCATACTTTCTTGAAATAGGTGTTGGGTTCTATTTCTCTCTATTAAACAAATTCAACAAAAATTATGGTGCATGTTCTGTGTCCAGTATTTCTACTAGAGTCTTGCTGATACCTCACTATGTTGTGAACGTGACCCTGGCTTTTCAAAGACTATGCATGTGGCACAAATGTTCTAGTATGTCCTGCCAAGCTTGAAAAACTTGGGGATGGAGGCTCAGAAAGATTATCTTTCTCTTATCTGTGGATCAACCTTATTTAAGTTCATCGAGGGTGGTCATAAAGTGGTGAATTTTTTTGGTCACTGAAATTCATGAAGCTGCCTACCTCAGCTTTGGAGAAGGGCCGAATTTCATTGGTAGACATTAGCTTCAACTCGGTGTTGAAAATCCTCCAAACATTTCCAGATTTTTCATGTTGTTTCCCTTTTCACACTCTACATTCTAGACAAATGGGCCTGCTTCCTGGAACTGGCATCCCATCTCTCACCTCCAGGTTTTTATAGAGGCTGTCTTTGAATTCCTGGAACATCTCCCTCTTCACCTCGGTTATACTCTCAGAATCAATTGTAAATGTGTCTTTTCTGATGATCCAAGCTGATAGTCTTCCCTTCATTCTCAAATTCTCTGATAGCTATCTGTATAAATATTGTATCTGATAAAATGTAAGTTTCTTGGTGCTATGGACCATTTCTTGCTTTACATCCCTAGCATTTAGCTTAGTGTTTTACTAATTTGGGGCATTGAAGACTGTCAAAACCTTCAATCAGTGTGGGCAAACTCTCAGTATGAAAATTCCTTATACCAATACAGACTGATAACTTATTTTCTAACTTATAGTCATAGTTCCTGAGGGCATTGAGGAATTAAGTAATGATAACATAGCCCTCTGGCTCATTATTTCATACTGAGAATTCACCCTCCCAAGATTGGTGTCAGGATAAAATGGAATAATATTTGTAATGTGCTTTATAAACTTTAAAGTAGTCTATAAATGTTTACTATTGTTACTGCTACTGCTTTTGTTATCTTCTATACCATACTGCCCTCACAAAACAGGCACTTAAAAACTTATTGAATTAGTAGAGTGACAGACCAATGAATTCATATTCATATTGAATTGAAGCATTAATGGGAATGAAAGGCTTTTTCGAGCTGTTGGGATAAGATATATACAAAAATAAGCATAATAAGTTAAGAGTATGATGGGGGCTTCTTTCTTTTTAATAAGGTGTGCTTCTCTAGAGTTGCATTTAAGTCATGGGTTTCATTGCATTTGGTGTCAGTGATACCTATGAAATCAAATTTACCTTCTAACATTTACAATCCTAAGTCATCTTGTTTACTGCCTTAACTTTGAATATTTGTGTCCAGGCTTTCAGACTGTAAGTTTGCTACCATCTTGTTTTCTGCATTTTTGCTTCCTGTGAATCTGTGAGTATTTTAATTGTCATTCTTTGCTTTAGTTCTTCTTTAGGACTGTCTTGATAAATATATACAGAGGTGATATATACTATTCTTT
The DNA here is from genome assembly GCF_048593235.1 of Sminthopsis crassicaudata. Lineage (NCBI taxonomy): Eukaryota > Metazoa > Chordata > Mammalia > Dasyuromorphia > Dasyuridae > Sminthopsis > Sminthopsis crassicaudata. The sequence goes on along the minus strand of NC_133617.1, from coordinate 605,096,638 downwards.
TTAACTTAATGCCCTTTTGATTTTATTGGCAAGATATCAAGCAAATGCATTCTCAACGTTGTTAAGTACTAGACAGTAATGTATGTATTTAAATCCAGGATCCAGAAATTCAAACTCCATTTTCAAACACTACCTTCTTGGGTTCATTCCATATCTGGATGTCATCTACCTGACAAGGTACAGATTAAATAAAATTTTTCAAAAATTAAAAAAAGAAATTTTTATTTTTTTAAAGATTAAATGATATAATATATGTAAAATGTTTTTTAAACCTGAAATCCATTACAGACTCACCAAACATTTATTAAGCTACTCTTGTGTCGGGCACTATTACTAGCCACTGCCTTCAAAGAGTAACATTCCAATGGGGTATACACAGCAGATACAAAGTAATCTTACTATGGAGAAGGAATGGGGTGGGGTGGGGGGAACCATGAAAAGCCTCATTTAAAATGGACCTTGTTATTTTTATCTCCATAAGATCTTCTGCATCTTTCTATTTCTCTATCCTCATCTAATCACTCTTAGTTTAGGCTTTAATCAATTTTTACTTGGGCTAGCCTCAAGATTAGTTTCCCTTACCCAAATATCTTCCAATTCTAATTCATCTTTCATATAGCTATAGAAGTGACATAACAAGAAATAACAAGCTTAAATGAAACCAAAGATTCTAAAAAGTAAAGATAAATGGAATGAAATGAATGGCTGGAAGAGCATTTCAGGCATAAGGAATAGCAGGTACCAAGACACAGAGATGGGAGATTCATCATATGAGGAACATCAAGTAAGGCTAGTATGGCTGAATCACACAGCGGGAGATGGGAGTGAGATGGCAGAAAATCCAAAAGATAGGAAGAGTATAGCTTATGATGTGCTTTAAATGCCAGAATTGTTTGTGTTTGATTCAAGAGGCCTTGAGAGTCTAGAAGGAGTCATTTGGGTTTATTGAGTTGGGAGTAGCATGGATAGAGCTATACTTTAAGAAAATCACTTTTACAGTTAAATAAAGGATGAATTTGATTTGTGTAATATTTGAATCAGGGAAACCAACCTAGAAGTTCCTATAATAAATAGCCTAAGTGAGAACTGATTAAGGCCTAAATTCAGAGAGTAGTTGGATAAGGGTAGAGAAATGGGAAGATGCAGAAGATGTAATGGAAATAGATTTGGCAACTGATTTGATCTCATTTGAGGGCTGAATTTAGGATGCCCAAGGTTGTAAGTCTCAGAGACTGAAAAGATCAAGATGCCCCTGAACAGGGTTTGTCAGGAAATATGAAAGGTGTTTTTTTTATATGAAAGTATTGCAAGCATGTCAATTGTTTTTAATTTTTTGTGTATTATGTGTATTGATCCACTTTAATAACTTTTTTGAAAACCTTTACCAATAAAATATTTGTCTTCTAAGTTCTTCTTTGCAAATCCCTCTTCATATGTTGTATTTCTACAAACAGTGCTGCATTTATCCTAAATGAGTTCTAAAAATCTAATTATTCCTTGCAAGAGATCCAGTATAAATTTGGTTTTAAAGTGTTTTAAGTAAGATCATTTCAAAATGTTATGATTATTAGAATCATCCCTAAAGCTGCCAGTCTAGTTTAGGTTTTCATCATGTCTTCCTTCAACTACTAAAGAGTTTCTTCACTGTTCTCCTTGCCTCCACTGTCTTCAATCATAAGGTCATAATTATATAGGTTGAAGGTAATTCAAAAGGCATTTAATTCAGTATTCTTATTTTACAGATGAGGAGACTGTTAAATGCTTTGCTCAAAGGTAACAAAACCTCAGAGGATTTAGAGCCACCAGTTTGTATTACCAATTGCTATTGCCTCTTTCATATTCATTCCTATGCACAGGTCTAATCACCTGTTTGACTTTTCCCCTCTTCCCCATAAAGCTTTTTGTGGCTCCCTTGTAATTAAGATGAAATTGAAGTTCAGCCAATGATCAAGGATCATTCAAATCTCTTTCCAATCTATTCTTTCAGGCTTATGTCTTCATAAACTGTGTCTCCATCAAAAAAGTCTATCCACTATTCCCCTAACCTTCTCCTAACTTCCCTTGCCTCTTTTCAAGTTTTCATTATCTCCCATATCTAGAATGATCTCTCCCATTTAAAACCATTTCTAAGATTTAGCTCAGCTACTACCTTCTCCCAAAGTTTTCCCTTATCTCCATCCTTCCTTCACCCCTCTAGAAGTGTTCCAACTCTTCTTTAATCTCATGGCATTTTATTTAGATTTTTCTTCGTACACTTCTATAGATTCAGAGCTGGAGGAGTCATTGAGGCTTTTAAAACCTGGATCATCTGCTTTCATATCCAGCAATCTTTTCATTCTACCCACCAATCAATTTATGGCAATTGATATGTATTCCTTAGAGGAGGAAAAGGGAAGAGCCTTTTCCTTACCCCCTTACTGATGCTTCTCATTTAGTTAAGAAGAAAATTAGGGAATAACACTAGTATGCCAGTTCTGATAGCCATATGCTCACCTGGATGCTATGACTGGCAAAACATCCTTGATAGCTACTTTCTGAGTATATATTTGGTATGTGTAGTGGCAGCAGATAGAGTATATGTAGAGAAATTCCAAAGAGCCTAGGAAATATTTTATCTGGCTCTGATCTGTTGAAATTACTGCTCTACAAATTGGACTTGTGGGGACATGATTTCTACCTTAGCATCTTCATTCTTGTGAAGTCATTGTTCAGTGCCTTTTGTTGATTTGCCTACCTGCTTCCCATCAGCAGAAGACTGGATCAAAAAGGGGCAGCAGCATAATGCAGTGAAAAAAAGCACTGGATTTGGAGACAAAAAACCTGGCTTGAATTCTTAGTTCTGCCACTTTTTAACCATGTTACTCTTGGGCAAATTATCTATGGACATCTCCTTTATTTGAATGAGAGCCTCTTCAGGACAGACACTAGTCTTTTATTCATATTTGTATCCTCAGCACTGAGCAGAGAATAAGTATGTAATAAATGTTGTTCAGCAGAATTGAATTGCTGTAAAGTACTGACTTCCTTATATTTAACATATCTGAGTTTCTCTAATTTAATTCTCATACAAATCTCACCAAATTTTAGACCCTATCACATTGTGAAGAAAAAACATATTTACTCATATTTCAGCACATGATGAGTCCTTTTTATGGACAAATATGATTTCTGATGGGTCCTCTTCATAGACAAATATGATCTCCAGATTGGGGTAAAGCAACTTTTTTTAAGCCTTTGAGAGAGTAAATTATGCATTGAGTGGCTTAATTAGAGCATAAAACCTTGTTATTATTAAATCACAGAAACTCAGAGCCCCAAAGGACCTCAGAAGACCTCTAGCCCAAGCATGACTTTAAGCAGATATTCCCTTATATTGCCTCTGCTTGGAGACTGCCACTGATCTAGAACTTACATTAAGCACAAATCTGTCTTCTTCCAACCACTTATTGTTGTTCTCATCAGAGCCAAAGCAGAAAAGTTCTGCTATGTTTCAAGTCTTGTTCCCTGTTCCCCAGGCCGCCAATGTTCTCTTCTCTAAACTAAGCATTTCAAATTTCTTCAACTAATCTTTTTCCCCTAAGGCAATTAGAGTTAAGTGACTTGCCCAGGGTCACACAGCTAGGAAGTGTTAAGTGTCTAAGGCCAGATTTGAACTCAAATCCTCCTGACTTCAGGGTTGGTGCTCTTTCCCCTATGCCACCTAGTTGCCTTTAATTAGTCTTTATATGGCCTAGCACCCTGTGGCTCAGCCATTCGAATATTCAAAGGAAGTATATGTACCAGCTTGTACAGTGTCCCTTCTGAGAAAGAAATAGTCATAGCTCACATCTTTATAATGCATTATGGTCTATATTGTTCAATCGTTTGTCAGTTGTGCCTTATTTTTCATGACCGCATTTGGGGTTTTCTTGTCAAAGATATTGGAGTGGTTTGCCATTTCATTCTCCAGCTCATTTTACAGATAGGAAATTGAAGCAAACAGGGTAAAGTGACTTACACAGGGTTCTACAGCTAATAAGTGTCTGAGGCCAGATTTGAATTCTATCTAGCTGCCTAGTTTACAAAGCATTTTCATTATGACAATCTTTTAAGGTACATAATGCAAATATTATCACCATTTTGTAGACTCTGAGATAACAAGAATTTGTTAAGCATTTTCTATGTGACAAGCACTTGTTAGTGCTAAGCATTGGGATCACAAAGAGGCAAAAAAAAAAAAAGTCACTGCTCTGAAGGAAGGCACAGTCTAATAAGGGAAACAACCTGCAGAAATTTCTTGTGCAAATAATATATGAACAAATTAGGGAAAATGAGACGAATTGAAGTTAATCTTAAGGGAAAGACACTGGCATTAAAAAGGACTAGAAAAAGCTTTTTGCAGGAGGTAGGGTCTTGTCTAGGACCTAAAGGAAGTAGGGAAGCCAGGAAATAGAAAGTCATAGAGATGAAATGACCTGCTTAGGGTCATACAGCAAGGAAATGTTAGCATTAGAATTTAAGTACTATGTGATACTTCTCTATAACTCTTACTAGGTAAAGGAAGGGAATGAGTACCTGCTATGGCACAGGTGCTGTTCAATATACTTTACAAATCTGTCTTTCTGGATCTTTACAATTGCCCAGTGACATAGGTGCTATTGTGCTCATTTGATATTTGAGGAAATCAAGGGAAATAGAGATTAAGTTACTTGCCCAGGGTCACACAACTAGTATGTCCAAGGCCTGATTTGAATTTGAGTCTTCCTGGCTTCTGGTCTTAGAGTCTACCCTTTGTGCCACCAAGTTATATCTTATATAACAAAGAACTTTAAAAATAGAGGGAAAAAACCAGTTCAGCAAAACTAACCATTATGCCAACCAAATCTGACCTTACAAGCATTGCTCTTCTACACCCATTCTCTCCCACTAATGCAAATAAGGGAGGGGGATAAATTCTTATAGTCATTCTTTGGGGGTCGAGTTTGGTCATAATTTTAGTGTTCACTTTAAATTTTTGTTGCTAATTCCATTTAAGTTGTAGCCATTGTGTATATTTTTTCTGGTTTTGCTTCCTTCACTTTGCAGAAGTTCTTGAGTCAGAAATTGCATTTGTCACATCTCCAAACCTTAAGACAACATCTGGCACATAGCAAGTGCTTAATGAAATGCTTTTTCATTCATTTATTTTTCATTCATTGCATTCACAACTTGCTTAGCTATTTCCTAGTTATTGGAAATGTACTTTGTTACCAGATTTTTGATACTACAAAGTGTATTGCTATAAGTATTTTGGTATGTGTGGGACCCCAAATGCGTTCATGAAGAATAAGGCACAACTGACAAACGATTGAACAATATAGACCATAATGCAGTTCTTTTTAACATTGATCTCCCCAGGGTCATTTTCATTCATGCTTCCTGGTCACACAAATAATCGACAGTAAATAGTTTTAATAGGAAAGCTACTCGGTAGACAAATGTAGGGAGGGGAGTCAAAACCCAAGCTAATGTTCTATATATTTTGGGTCCCTATCTGTGTTTAACTGGCGTTGTTAAATCAGTTTGTATGTTAATTTTTTTTTTTCTTGCTAGAGATATTGCAGCTGGAGCAACTAACTTGGGGGTGGGACAACAGAAAGAACAATTGGTCATTACAAAACTCTGATAAGTTCTGATGCAATCAGCATAATATCATCTACAAATAAGAACATCTGAAGAACCTTGTACCCATAGGGAGTCCCACTTCTATTTGAATTGTGCTATATGTATAAAGTCCCCATGATTTTAGCGAACAACTTTAACAAGCATATATATCTTGTTTTTATGCTTTTCTTAATAATAATAATTAGAGGATTATTGGGAAAAACACTTATGAAATCTTTCAAGGTGTCATGCACCCTATTGATATGTGCATTAGAGACAAGATGTTGGGAGAGTCTGTAAGGCTGTGTTTTGCTCTAATGAATTACATAATTTGTATAGATAACCATAAAGAGATTTGGTATTATCTAAACCTTGTAATCAATTGTGTTTTTATAAAAGATATTGTCTATTGTGGAATATTAGTTATAAAAGCCTTTCAATTCCCTTCTATACCATCATCAACAATTTCTTGGGTTGTACGCATAACATTTTTATATACATGAAAAAGTAGGCATGAAGATTAGCTATTATTACAATTTTTCAGTCACCCTTTTTGGGAATAATAAGTTTTGAAATTTATCTATGCCTTTTTGGATTCTTCCTTCCTTTTAGAAGTCTGGAAAGTAGAACTTTCAATGCCTTAAATATTGTGTCACTTCCAGCATGGATCCCCTCTGTCTATTTAGGCTCTTTCTCTCATCTTTGTTTTCTTAGGTATTTCCATTCTCTTACAAATTCTTGGTAACTTGATTCAGCATATTAGTGACTATAAAATTAGATGCTATGATAGCTTTACTGTCCTTATGTTAAAAAGTTTGTTATAAAAATCTTTACAGATTTTTTTCCATTTTTTTTTTTTTTGTTTGCTGCACTACTTCCAATTTCAACCTAGAATGTCCTGGGCATGTTTTCTTTCTTTCTTTCTTTCTTTCTTATTTTTTTTTTTTTTTTTGCTTAGTTAGATTTCTTAGAAAACTTTTCATTCCACTGTGCCTTACTATTTTGCAAGGCAATACTTCTACCATATTTCTTTAGAGAATTTTATAAGTGCATTTGTATTATAAATCAGTATTGTACTTGGTTGCTGTATAGCTCCCCTTGGCAAGGATAGCGAGCATTTTCTGTATGCTGAAATTTCTAGGCTCTTGAGAATTTTTCACTATTGCAACTGATTTGTATCAGTAATTAAAAAATAATAACAAACTGTTGTAACCAGCAGCAATGTCTGTCCTACAGTCAAATACTCTTTTTTTTGTTTGTTTCAATTCCTTATTTAAATAGGTTAGATTAGTTGCGTGTTTTAATTATTTAACTTTTTCCCACTTTAATTTTCAAGTTAATTTTGATCTTTAACTTTTTTGATTAATCTTTATTAATTTTGATCTCTCCCTCCCTCCTCTCCCTTCCCTCAAGCCTATTATATGACTGCATACAGATGATCTAGTAATTATTTCCACAAATGTAGAGTTGTTTCCAGTCAGCTAAAATATAATAATTTCATTTTTATGATGTTAGTCTTTATCATGTCTAGTTTTTCTTGAATCCTTTTTCAAAGAAAATAATATCGATATGTGTGTGTGTGTGTGTGTGTGTGTGTGTGTGTGTGTGTAGTTTGTAAGTCTATGTCCTTTCTCATTTCTTACTCACAAAGCATATTTTCTTTTTTTCTTTATTAAAGCCTTTAAAAAAAAAAAACATATGTGTGGGCAATTCTTCAACATTAGCCCTTGTAAAACCTTGTGTTAAAATCCCCCCCTTCCCCCATGTCCTTCTCTAGGTGACAAGTAGTTCAATATATGTTAAACGTGGTAGAAATATATGTTAAATACAATATATGCATATATATTTGTATAATTATCATTATGCACAAGAAAAATCAAATCAAACCAGTAAAAAAAAGAGAGAGAGAACCAAAATAAAATGCAAGCAAACAACCACAAAAAGAGTGAAAATGTTATGTTGTGAACCACATTCAGATCCCATAGTCCTCTCTCTGGTGTAGATGGCTCTCTTAATGACTAAACAATTGGAACTGGTTTGAATCATATTGTTGAAGAAAGCCACATCCATCAGAAGTGATCATCATATAATCTTCTTGTTGCCTTGTATAATGATCTCCTGGTTCTGCTCATTTTACTCAGCATCAGATCATGTAAGTCTCTCCAAGCATTTCTGAAATCATCCTGCTGGTCGTTTCTTACAGAACAATAGCATTCTATAACATTCATATACCATAATTTATTCAGCCATTCTCCAATTGATGGGCAAGTATTCAATTTCCAGTTTCTTGCCACTACAAGAAGGGCTACCACAAACATTTTTTGCACATGTGGGTTCCTTTCCCTCCTTTAAGATCTCTTTGGGATATAAGCCCAGTAGAAACACTTCTGGATCAAAGGGTATTCACAGTTTGATAACTTTTTGAGCTTAGTTCCAAACTGCTCTAAAGAATGGTTGGATCCGTTCACAACTCCACCAACAATGTATCAGTGTCCCAGTTTTCCCACATTCCCTCCAACATTCCTCATTATCTTTTCCTGTCATCTTAGCCAATCCGAGAGGTATGTAGTGGTATCTCAGTTGTCTTAATTTGCATTTCTCCGATCAATAGTGATCAGAGCATCTTTTCATATGACTAGAAATAGTTTCAATTATTTCATTTGAAAATTGTTCATATCCTTTGATCATAATGGTTTGAATTCTTATAAATTTGAGTCAATTCTCTGTTTTGGAAATGAAGCCTTTATTAGAACTTTTGAATAAGAATGTTTTCCCAGTTTATTGCTTCCCTTCTAATCTTGTCTGCATTAGTTTTGTTTGATTACGTTAAGTTTAAAAGTTTTTGTACAAAATTATCTATTTTGTGATCAATAATGATCTTTAGTTCTTCTTTGGTCATAAATTCCTTCCTTCTCCACAGATATGAGAGGTAAACCATCCTATGTTCTTCTAATTTGTTTATAATATCATTCTTTATGTCTAGATCACGAACCCATTTTGACCTTATCTTGGTATAAGGTGTTAGGTATGAGTCAATGCTTAGTTTCTGCCATATTAGTTTCCAGTTTTCCCAGTAGTTTTTGTCAAATAGTGAATCCTTATCCCAAAAGCTGAGGTCTTTGGGTTTGTCAAACACTAGATTACTATAATTATTGACTCTTTTGTCCTGTGAATCTAACCTATTCCACTGATCAATTACTCTCTTTTTTAGCCAGTATCAGCCCATGGCCTATGCTCTCCTTTGCATAAAAACAACTCATATCAATGTATATGTTGCTTTATTCTTGATATATTTTCTCTATTTCCTTATCTTCTGAAGCTAGTAGTGTATTAGCTCATTATAATTATGGGGGTCTTTTTGAAAATGTTTATAATGAGCATGGAATTACAAAATGAACAAATGTTACAGAAAATGTTTCTTCTTTCCTTCCGACATGCAAGAAAAACATATCAGTCATCTTCTTTATTTGCCAATTCAACATGAACCTATTATGCCCTTTTCCATTTAGCTGCAACTTCCTTTTATTTTCTGGTTTTGTTTATAGTGAGTGTTAAGATTTATATGATTAATTTCCTCCATAAGAAGATCCACTTGTTGGTCACTGGATCAGGGATCTCACATTTAGAGTACTAATAACTAAGGTAATGTTTAGAGATGGTCTAAAAGAATCTTCACAACCTCTTTTCCCTTTTCTTCCACTCTCCCATTGCTCCTGGAGAAGCAGAAAGGAGCTATAATAGTGCTGAAGACTATTTTATAATTTTGTTCTATGCATTTTCATGAATAAGAAATTCATCTCTAAGTGGTCAACCTACTGGCAATGAGCTTCTCTCCATTCTTAGCTGGGGAATGGGAATGAGAAATAGACACTCAGATTAGGCTATACTTAAAGTTTTCTCAGCATGGTAGAACCTGCTAGAGCTTGCTCTTCCCTAACATGCACAAATAGACTTTTCAGAGTTTTATGTTGTCTTTACACCATGATGAGGCATGAGAGTGGGACTTGATTAGTTAATAAATGAATCACAAATGAACAACTGAATTATTGGATGTTCTCTTTTCCCAGATTGTCTAGAACCAAGCCCTGTCTGTACCTCAGCCAACTGTCCTAAACATGCTCATATTTACTCCTCTATGATCCAAATGGTTGTACAAGCTTTAAAAGTACAAAATCTGATTCATAAACCATATGGAATTCCACATGAGGCAGCAAGTGATAGTGATAAAGAAATGAGATATTTCTCAGATAAGTTTAAAATAATCTAGAGGATGGAATGACAATAATTCAGCATTCCATTGATTGAGAGGCAGTCAGCATAGTGGAAGGAACGAGGGAATGGCTATCAGGAGATGTGAATTTCTATACAAACTCTGACTCATTATGTGATCCTGGACAAATCATTTCTCCTCTAGGTACCTGTTTCCTTATTTGATAAAATAAGATGACTAAACTGCATAGTCTGTAGTGTCAACATTCAGTGTTCTTTGTTCTAAGTTTCTTTTAGCTCCAACATTTTATGTTCTAAGGCACCTTCCAACTTTAATATTCTATGATATGTGGTCCATCCTAACTTCCTTTCCAGCTCTTAGATTTATGTATCTAGGATTCTTTAATTCAGCTCTTGGTCAAGGGAATATAGAGGGGAGGGAAGAGAAAAAGGATTTTCCCTCTCTACTCTGTGTAAATTACTCCCATATCCTGAGCCCCAAGCCAAGAGTTAATCTCAATTTTTATACCAAAGGTACTTAAAATTTTTCAACAAAGACTCCAGTGAGCACAAAGTATTTGCTTTTCAGAGATCAGGCGAAAACTCCAACAAAGAATTCATTAAGAAGACCAAAAATGTTAATATTTTAAGCCAGCACTGTGCTTGTTCTGTTCTGTGAAATTACCACATGGTTAGTGGTATGAACGTTCATTCCTGAGCTTTGTGTTAATAGAATCACACTCTGTAAGTGGGAAGGAACCTCAGAGGTCATTTCCAGGGTAGTAATCCCCCTCCTCCAAACACAGCAGATAGTCTAACTGCCTCATGCTATTGAATCATTGTCTATGACCTTCACCTGTTAGGTCAATCAGCCCTTTCTTGTGTCATGCAATTCATGCTTCTTGTCAGAAGTAGACATTTTAGCCTATCCTTCCACATAGGAGATACCTCTTCATGGAGAGGCAGCCTGGTAACTTGGATTCAAATCTTGATTCTCGCACTTTCTTGCTGACTAACTCATGAATTCTCTGGGCCCCAGTTTACTTCTTTGTAAAATGGTGATAATACTCATTACTTTCATAGGATCTTCTTGAGGATCAAGTGAGATGAGATACATATAGATGTATATCTATATATAGGCATAGAGGTAGATATTGAGATATGTAGTGTTTTGCAAAACTTGAAGTGATATAAACATGTGAAATGTCTTTAAAATGATTATCTGTTGACTTCCTTCCCTTGTCTTTAAATAATCCATTAATATGCTTTCCTCATTCAGCAACTCTTCTAGGACCAAATAGATTTCACTGGCCTTTGTAGCTCTTGTAAAATTACCAACTTTCCATAAACTATCATTTCTTAGAATCTTACTCTTGCTGCCTAGCAATAGAATAAACTCTAGACAAGGGGTCAGAATATTTTAATTTTAAATTTATTTCTTTCACTTATTAACTATGGAACTTTGGGAAAGTCATTTTCCATCTTTGGCACCATCTACCTACCAGAGCTTATGACCTTCTGGTTTAGCCTTTAGGGACCCATGGGCATCTCTTACTACAAATAGGTTTCAGTGGAAGGCTTCAATCAAAGAGACTATAGATCTATGTATTGAAAATAATCCTCTGAATTAGGTTAAGTTGAAGTGTCCAAATCTCTAGAGTTTTTTTTATTGTGAGTTTGCAGGGGAAAAAATGTTTCATTAATAAAAGCTATTGTGTAAGTTAAATTCTGACTGCCACATTTTAGTGAGTATATTAACAAATTAGACTATAGCTAGAAGAGGATGGCTAAAGTGATTAGTGACTAGGAAACCATTCTATGTGATAATTAGTTGAAGAACTGGATATGTTTTGTATCAAACAGTAATTTATTAAGCGGCTCCTATGTTCTAGGAAAAGTAGTGCCTAGGAGAAGACTTGGGAGGGATATGATCCTGTCTTCAAGTTTGGATAGTCTGTTATGAACAAGAAAGGTTAGACTTTTCTGCTTGCCCTTAGAGAACAACACTGGGATCAAGAGGTAGACGCTCAAAAGAGGCAGATTTAGATTTTAGAAAACTTAATAATTGGAGAGATCCAACAAAATAGAACGGAGGGCTTTGAGAAGTTGTGAACCATTTGTCACTAGTGGTTTTCTAGAGGACGTTAGATGGCCATTTGTTAACCAGTTGTTTGGATTCATGCTTTAGGTAAAAGTAAAATGAGATAAAAAACTCTTACGTTTCTTGGAATTTAGAATCTATAATTCCATTAGTGGCCGTTCTTGTTTGCTTTCTCACAATTTATTTTTTTCAATCAGAAATCACCCCTTTTTTCATCCAGAATCTCCCCTCTAGCCAGTGCTACAGACCTCCTTCATATTTGTGCCTTTGAAAATTTTACCTTATAACCTAAATGAGATCATTATAGTTCCAAACTTCTTAAATCCAACATTGCCTTGAATGTTATGGAATATTATTGTTCTGTAAGAAATAACCAGCAGGGTGAATACAGAGAGGCTTGGAGAGACTTACATCAACTGATGCTGAGTGAAATGAGCAGAACCAGGAGATCATTATACACTTCAATAACAATACTATATGAGGATGTATTCTGATGGAAGTGGATATCTTCCAAAAAGAGAAGATCTAATTCAGTTCCAATTGATCAATGATGAACAGAATCAGATACACCCAGAGAAGGAACACTGAGAAATGAGTGTAAACTGTTTGCATTTTTGTTTTTCTTCCCAGGTTATTTTTACCTTCTGAATCCAATTTTTCCTGTGCAACAAGAAATTCTGTTCTGCACACATATATTGTATCTAGGATATACTATAACATATCTAATATGTATAAGACTTCCTGCCATCTAGGGGAAGGGGTGGAGGGAAGGAAGGAAAAAATCAGAACAGAAGTGAGTGCAAGGAATAATGTTGTAAAAAAAAAAAAAATTAGCCATACAATGTACTTTCAAAAAAAAAAGTTATAATTATAGAATTTTAATTGTTTTTAAATCCACTATTGCTTTTTCTTATATTCTGCATTTCCCAGAAAGCAATTTTAGTGAGCCAAATCATTTTGCTGCATTAGGAAAACTGACTTCCATTATGGCAAGTGCCATTTGGACAGAAAGGAAATTTGGATAAATAGGACCAAAGGATTTAGAGCTGGAAGGAAGCTTAGGAACCATCTGGTCCAAAGCTTGCTTTTTTTTTTTACCAAGGAGGGAACAGATGAAAAGAAGGGAAGGTATTTATCTAAGATGGCTCAGATGCTGAGATTTGAATCCAGATTTTCTGAAAACAAATCCATGGTACTTATATTTTTGTTGTTGTTGTTGTTTTGTTGTTTTTGTTGTTGTTTTTGTTTGTTTTTTGGCCCTTTACTAAGAAAATCATTTTTAAAGTAGCAATCAAATGATAGTACAATTCCTGAAAATGGAAAGAAAGTAGGCAAAGAAACTAAAAGCTAATTTGTTTTTCATGACTTAAGAATTCATTTTTATACATGCATATGTGTGCACACGCGCACACACACAAATATATCCCCGACAGTAGAAAAATCCAATACAACCACCACAGGAGTTTTAATAGCTGAGAGGCTTCACAGTTCCCTTTTATAGCGTACATTAATAAAATTCTTGAGGAAAGTGATAGTTCTGCTCTGGTCAGTTAGTCAATAAGCGTTTATTAAGCATCCACTGTATGGCAAGCCTCTGTGCTAATACAAAGAAGCTCATAGTCTAATAGGGGAAATAATGTGGGAAAACTATACAAACTTATGCTAGACAAATTAGAAATAATCAATACAGGGAAAGCACTGGAATTAAGATGGAGGATGGGGAGCCAGGAAGACTCAGAAAATTGCAATTCAGCTACAATTTAAAAGAAGCCAAGGAAATTAATAGGCAGAGATAAGGAGGGACTGTATTCCATTCATAGTAAATTACCAGTAAAAATGCTAAGTCTGGAGATGAAGTTTTTTACATGAGAAACATCAAGGAAGTCAGTATCACTGGATACGTTATAAGTGGGGAAGGATAGAAGATATAAGAAAACTTGAAAGACAGGAGGGGCTCACATTGTGAATAGTTTTAAATACCAGAGGATGTCATGTTTGATTCTAGAGGTGACAGGGAATGTATTGAAAAGGAGGTGACATGGTCAGCTCAGTGTCTTAAGAAGATTAGTTTGACAGTTTAGTGGAAGATGGAATGAAATGAAGAGAGATTTGAGAGAGGAAGAGCAACCAGTAGGTTAATGCAAAAATCTAAGTTTCAGGTGAGAAGGGCTTGTACCAGAGTGACATCAGTGTCAGAGATGAGGAGATATGAAGCATTCCATTTTTTCCCCACATATAACTTTTATGTACTTGGCTCACTAACTTGATGTGATTAGATACATCAAGAATACTGAGTTTGGCTATTTGGCTCTTATACTTTGAGAGATACTGGCAAGCTAGAGAATGTCCAGAAAATAATGAACAAAATAATGAGAAAATTGGGAACCATCATGTGAGCATTGATTGAAAGAACTGGGAAAGTTTAGTCTGGAAAGGAGAAGACTTGGAAGACATGGGAGAGATATCTGATGTGAAAGAGGAATTTGACTTGTTGAGTTTTACCCGAGATGGTAAAATTTAGAGTATTAGGGGGACGTTATATGAAAACAGACCTGAAATTAATATGTTTTTAGAACTGTCCAACAATAAGCTCCCATCCCCCAAAAGCCTTCATATGGAGGTTTTATAAATACCTGTTGAAAATGTTTTGAAAAGAATTCTTGTTTCTGAAATGGATTAGGAGAGAGAACTTCTAGAACAAATCCTTTCCACTCTTAATTGTTTTAACAAACATAATAGAAGAGGCAGTGTGTTGCAATCAGTAGAGTTAGGAAGAACAGTTTGAAAATCTGTTTTCAAGTCTCAATTCTGATACATACTGGCTGCATGACCTTAGTCAAGATACATAATATCTCAGAGAACCAGGTGACCTAAAACAGACTAAATATTGTAGAATAATTGCTTATCTGAATTGGCAGTTTCCTCACCAAAAATTTCCTGTTCCAATGGAATCACTATGAATTTTTTAAAAAATTCTAATTAAAATATGATGATAACTTCAAAAAGCCAAGAGATTGAAAGGGAAAGATTATTTCCATCTGTGGCTAATAGGAAGTTTATGGTGGCATTTGAACTGATACTTTTAAAGGACTGTCAAATAATTTAAGTATATTTTATTGATGCCTTTATTTTACATTTATTTCTCAGTCCCATCCAGACTGAACCTTCCCTTGTAAAAGAAATTGAATACAAATATCCAGCATAGGAACTCTATATGATAGTATATAGATTATTTCATTCTGGTAGTTCCACATTACTCATTTATAAGAGAGGAAGTGTGGTTTATTATCTCTTCTCCTGGACTTACATTGATTTTTTTTTCCCCCATTATTCAAGGCTCAACTTCCTTTATACTGATTTCTTTCATTTATATGACTATAGTCATTTTATATATTTTTTCCTGGTACTTTTATTTTTGCTTTGCATCTATCCATACAAATCTTTTTTGCTTCTCCATTCACCATTTCTTTCTGTACAATAATATTATATTTCTTTTTTTATTAATTTTATAATTATAAATTTTTTGATAGTATATATGCATGAATAATTTTAATAACATTATCCCTTGTATTCATTTTTCCAGATTTTCCCCTCCTTCCCTCTACTCCTTCCCCTAGATGACAGGCAATCCCATACATTTTACATGTGTTACAGTATAACCCAGATACAATAAATGTGTGTAAATACCATTTTCTTGTTGCACATTAATTATTAGCTTCCGAAGGTATAAGTAACCTGGGTAGATAGACAGTAGTGCTAAAAATTTACATTCACTTCCCAGTGTTCCTTCTCTGGGTGTAGTTGTTTCTGTCCATCATTGATCAACTGGAAGTGAGTTGGATCTTCTTTATGTTGAAGATATCCACTTCCATCAGAATACATCTTCATATAGCATTGAAGTGTACAGCGATCTTCTGGTTCTATTCATTTCACTCAGCATTAGTCCGTATAAATCTTCAAGCCTCTCTGAATTCACCCTGTTGGTCATTTCTTACAGAACAATAATTTTCCATAACCTTCATATACCATCATTTACCCAACCATTCTCCAATTGATGGGCATCCATTAATTTTCCAGTTTCTAGACACTACAAAAAGAGCTGCCACAAACATTTTGGCACATACGGGTCCCTTTCCCTTCTTTAGTATTTCCTTGGGATATAAGCCCAGTAGTAGCGCTGCTGGGTCAAAGGGTATGCACAGTTTGATAACTTTTTGGGCATAATTCCAGATTGTTCTCCAGAATGGCTGGATTCTTTCACAACTCCACCAACAATGTATCAGTGTCCCAGTTTTCCCACATCCCCTCCAACATTCATCATTATTTGTTCCTGTCATCTTAGCCAATCTGACAGGTGTGTAGTGGTATCTCAGAGTTGTCTTAATTTGCATTTCTCTGATCAGTAGTGATTTGGAACACTCTTTCATATGAGTGGATATAGTTTCAATTTCATTATCTGAGAATTGTCTGTTCATATCCTTTGACCATTTATCAATTGGAGAATGGTTTGATTTCTTAATAAATTAGGATCAATTCTCTATATATTTTGGAAATGAGACCTTTATCAGAACCTTTAACTGTAAAAATAATTAATATTCTCTTTCATTATGTAGCATCATTTTTTCCCAGCCATTTCCCAGGTAATGGGCATATTATGACAAAGAGGTATTATGACTATATTGGTACATATTATTTCAACTTAGTCTCAATGTATTTACATCTTTGAGAGGTATTTGTCCAATCATTTGCTGGGCCAAAATCTATTGACAATTTAGTTACTCTCCTTGTATTAATTCTGATTTGAAATCCTGAATAGCAGGATAACTTTATAGCTCCATCAGCATTGTGTCAGCATGTTGCGGAGTGAAGAAAGCAGAGGAAGAATAAAATTCTGTACACGATTACTACAACACAAATGGATTAAATAAAAATGGGGAGACTGAGAAATATAATTGTAACCAGTAAACTGGCCCCAGAGAAGAAGGAAGAAATATACTTCCCTCCTTTCTCTGTAGAGATATAGGACTATGGTGTGGAACATTGCCTATACTGCCAGACTGATTTAATATGTTGGTTTGCTTTCCTATAGTCTTTTCTCTCTTTTATTCTTTGGTGCAAAGCAGGGCTTGATGGGTAGGGGAAATGGTAGTTATCTACTTGGAAATGATGTTATTATAGAATAAGAAGATAGAAAAATTATCATTTAAGAAATAGAAAAGCTTTGTAGCTATGTACCTTTGTTCCTACAACTCCTGTAGCTTTGACTGTTTTGTCATTTTTTTTATCATCTTCGCCCAGTCTGTGTTGTGTGAATTGAAGTTTGGGAATTGTTTTGATTTTCATTCTTACTATTAGTGATTTGGAATAAGTTTCCATGTGGTCATTTGTAATTTGCACATCTTCCTGTGTAAATTGTCCTTTGACTACTTATAGGATGATTAATAATTCAGCAGGCAAAGTGGTAGGGCTGACATTCCAGCCAATAGATAAACATTCATTAAATAGCAACTATGTGTTAGGCACTATATTAAACCCCAGAAGCAAAAGACCATTCCTGCCCTCAAAAAATCTTGTAATCCAACAAATGAGACAGCATACAAACACATATATGCAAAACAAGCCATACACAAGAAAAATAGATGTAAGTAGCAGAGGGAAAGCACTAGAATGAAAAGAGGTTAGAAAAAGCCTTCTGTTTAAAAAAAAAAAAGGAGGGGGAGAGGGTGGTATTTTAGTTGGGACTTACAGAAAACCAGAGAAATTATATAGATTGGAATAAGCAATGGGCAAGATATAGAAAACTGTAGAAAATATATGAGGACCACAGGTAGTTCAGGATGACTGGTTCCTTTTGGAAAGTAGGAAATGAGACTTAAAAGGTAGAAAGGCACAAATTCATACTAATTTTTTATTCTAAATTTTTCCATTCCAGTCAGGGGCAGGCATATTAATAAGACTTTAACAAGGGATCAGAATCATCTCCTTTGCCAACTTAATGCAGAATGTCAAATTTTGGAGGCATCATGGACTTATGGAAAGAACATTGAACTGAGAATTGAAGATCTGGATTTAATTCCCAACTCTACCTACATAATTGTATCGTTTGAGCCACTTGTCGCCCCTTCTCAAGTCTGTTTTCTTCTCTGTAAAATGAAGGGGTTATAGAAAACAGTACCTTCTAACTCTGACATTTTGTGTTCAGAGTCCTTTCAAATCTGACATCCTGTGTTGTATGTTCTAAGGCCCCTTTCAACTTTGACATATTCTGTATCTGATTTTCTAATTTTAACAGTGATGAGGAAATTGCATTTCCTATCTGATTTTGTCACTAATGTGAAGACCTGTAATTAATACAATAAACAAGTATTGCTTCCTGCAGTTTACTTCAATGGATATATTTCCTCTTTGTTTTGTGACATAAGCTCCTACACAGACACAGTGATAATATCATTAAATTTATCTTCAGGACTAAGAAATTCAGTTGATAGTAATGTTCTTGATCTTGTGCTAAATGTGTATAATATTCTTCAGGTAATTTAGAATTTTTAAAAATCACACATTTTTTTCCATGTGGCTGTATTCCTCAGTAATAGCTTGAATTCTAGTCACTAAATATAATTATTAATATTAAATTAAAATAACTAAATATAATTATTAATATTAATTTAATTTAAAACATTATTAGTACCTGATGTGTGCAGAACATTATGCTGGATTTTGTGGGAAATACTTGACTATAATCGTGTCCTTATGCAACTCAGTCTAAGAGGAGGATGTGAAATGGTTCCAGATCATTTTAACATTCAATTAACACAGAAAAGAAGGACAAGCAAAATGTCATTGAATGACCCTAAGAAAGGAAAGATAACTTCATCAGGAAAAACTTCATGAAATTTTGGGTCTTGAAGGATAATTAGAATGACACTAGGTAGAAATATGGGGAAGGAATAAATTCCAGTCATAGACATTACTATGAATAAAGACACAGAGATTAAAAAAAATAATAAAGTGTGAGTCATGTAATGATTACAGCATTGTAAAGGAAAATAACTGAGAAGACTTAAGAACTATGATCAATAACGTGACTGCTAAAAATTCCAAAAGACCCACCTCTTCCCTGAGAGATACAGGAGTAGAACTGCAGAATGAGACATGCATTTTCAGACAAGGTTAATGTGCTCTTTTATTTTGCTTGACTATTTGTTACAAGAAGGAGATGGCTTTTTTCTTCAGGGAGAGGTTATTGGGGAGTATATAGGAGGATTATTATAGTGATATAAAAAAGAAAAGAGCATCAATTAAAAATTTTAAAAAATAAATATAAGAGGCCAGGAGGTTCCAAAGACATAGACAAATGGAATAGTGTTGACAAATGTGTTAAATTTAATAGCATATTTTGAAAAAATCTATACATACAGATTCACAGTCCCATAATCTTTTTTTCTGTTTTTCTTTTTATAAGGAAATATTCTCGTTTGTCTGGTTTCTAATTTTTAAAAATTAGGGAGTATGTTTGAGGCATAGGAGTCAGTTTGGGGGTCTTTAACCAATAGTTCACTGACTCCTGAGGAATCCATTTGGGGAATTCTGTGAACTTAAATTGGAAAAAATGTCTTTATTTTCATTAACCTTTGATTTCTTATGTAATTTATTTCATGCATTTAAAAGCAGTATTCTAAGAAGGAGTTTACAGGTTTCATTTACAGGTTTCATTAGATTGCTTAAGGAATCCAGAAAACAAAAAGTGATTAAACCCCTGGAGTAGCTAATCCCTTGAGTGGAAGGAAATAGTGTGAGCTAAGTTTGCAAAGTAATTTGTTTCACTAGGGTGTGAGGCACCTGAAGGTGATAGATGTAAAAGTGGGACTGGAAAAATTAGCTAGATGGTCTTAAATGCCCCATAAGAAGTTTGTGTTTTATTCAATAGGTCATGAGGAGGCATTCAGCTGTTTGATATAGAGCAGTGATATGATCTGATTTGGGAAATAGAAGAATATAAATATTTATGAGCCTGATTTTTGTTAGTAAGGCTGTATATTAGACTAGAGGCTGGGAGAGAGAGAATGCCCCAAGACCTGTAAAATGTAGCTATGGACATTGGCACTAACATGTTCCATCGATGTCTAATGTAATGACTTTGATTTTCAGGGCCAGGCTGTTGCCCAACTCTGCTCAACCATCCCCAATGTCACAGTCTTTGGAACTGCTTCTTCCTTCAAGCATGAAGCCATCAAAGATTCAGTCACCCACCTCTTTGACAGAAATGCTGACTATGTGCAGGAGGTTAAAAGGTAGGATATTAACCCACAAAGCTGCCTCATGGTATCCCTCTGACCTGTATCTAATAGCACAATGAAAATCACTCCAATTTGGGATGTTTTATGCTTATCTTTTATTTAAACATTGTTTCTTTGTTCTAAAATTCATCATTGGCTAACTATTGCTTGTTGAATAAATCTACCTACTCCAAATTGGCATCTTAGGTCCTCCTCCATCTGGTACCCTCCTGCCTCCCCAGCCTGATTTCATACTTATTCCCTTTATGCTCAGCTTCCCTGTGTCTAAGAAGTTTTCTTAATTTGTACTCCATCATATCTTCATTGCTCCCCCTCCTTTCTCCAAGTTCTAGCTTAAATGCCACTTTTAAGAAGACTTTTCTGATTCATTCATCCATAAGTTGGATTTCATAGCACTTTAACTTATGCAATTATATTCTGATGTTTTATAATCACTCCTATTAGACTGAAAGCTTTTTGAAGGTATGGATGGTATGTCACTGGTCTTTGCAGTTCCCCCAGATCTGAGCAAAATCCTCTTCACAGAGTTGAGTATTTCAAAAGTCTTTGATTTTTCTCTGTGTCTGCATCCTCTGCTGAAAAATCCGTCTTCTGGCAGCCCACTCTCTGGTTATGAACATTTCCACTCCTAGCTAGTCTGATCCGTGAACAATGAGCCTTTACTTAACTCATTTCCATTTTGGTAGAATCTTTTGGAGATTATACTCTACTGGCATAACTTTAAAGAGCAGAATCCCTTTAATGCCATGAGAGAGAATCACAGGATGCCTTTTATCCCAAACTTACTTAGAATCTTCTAGGCTGTAATTGATTAATGATAACAAGTGATTACATCTTGAGTTTTAAGTAGTGAAGTGACATAATAAGGTCAGTTAATGATTAAACATCTGGCAGTATTTATAAGTTGGATGAGGAGTACCATAGGGGTGAGCTAGGGTAAGGTTATATGCCCGAAGAGGGTGCCTGTAATAGGGATCCAGGTGTTGAGGATACAAGGGCAGGGATCAGAGTGGGGATGGAAAGGAAGAGACTTTAGAGGGAAAATTTATAAAACTTGGGAATGCCAACAAATACGGAAAACAAAATGGTAAGAAAAAAGTCAAGAGATTTGGGGACTGGCTGATTGAAAGAATAATAGTAACATCAATAGAGTCAAGGAATTGGAGCTCATTTGGGGAGGAGTATGATAAGGTCATTTAGAGGCATATTAAATCTGAGGAAGCAGGGAGATATCTAGGTATCAGCTCCTTGTATACAGAAATGAGATCCTGGCTTATTTGCCTCTGTATGTCCTCTAGACCTGACCAAACAGTTTCTGTGTTTAGTCTTTATAGATGGGGTGAATTGTCTCTCAGCCTTTGTAGATTGGGGACTAAAATTCTTAAGTGTGGCTGAGGTTGGAAATTGTTGAGGGGATATCAACATTAGGTAGGGATGGTGGCTTGAGATTGATTGACCTCACTGAGCAAGAATGAATTACTGGAGCTTAGGCAGAAGCCAAGCTAGAATTGAAAGGCATAATAAAAAGAAATGAATTTCCTAATAAAGAGGCAGGAGTATTTTAGTGAACATTTTATTGAAGAATTGTAAAGTAATTACTACTCAGGGAAATTTACAATAGAACATTTTTAAGAACTCTTTCAAAAATAATGGCAGTAAATTATTAGGAAAGAAAAAGGGGGAAATAAAAAAGAACCTGAAGAAAGGACAAGGAGGAAGGGAAGAGAAAATAGGGAGAGAGAAGAGAGAACCTAGAGAAAAGAAGAAAAGAGAAAAATAAAAGATGAGGGAGTCAGAGCATTGAGAGCTGAAACAGGGAGAGAAAGCTACAGCTCCCCAATATCTTTGAAAGAACCAACTGCATTTCATGTCATTTTTTTTTTAATGCCAGGTGTGTTTAGAGCTTTGCACTTAGGTTATAAAGACTAAATTCAATGTAACCCTAATTCATTTTTTTGGTTTGGTTGACTTTTTGATATCTCATTGAGTCATTCATGTCATTCATAGCCAGAGCTCTTTTTGCTTTTTTGCTCATTTTCAAAAGTTGACTTCTGCTCCTAGAGCACAGGGGAGATTGCCCCAAGTTTCCTCTACAGGAGGACAGGGGCTTCTCACTGACTGCTGCTGGGACTGGTGGTGCTGAAAGCTTTCCCATTCTGCTGGGTAGGCCTGGCCAAGTTATTCTAGGGTTGGGGGGCTCACACTTCTTCTGTAGTTCTGTTGGAGATCTCACAACTGGTCTGCTGATCCACTGGCTTCTGAACCAGTTCCAAGTAACCAACACTGCTATATTTTGGCTGAGATCCTCCCATTGATTCTTCTGCTGGGTCTTCCCAGAGTGCATTCCGCCCTGCCCAATTAAAACAGATTTCCTGAAGTCCCTGCAAGACATCTTAAGCTAGAAAATTATTACACTGAATATTTGTGGGTTCTTTCACACCCAAATTAATTCAGAGCTTTTCTCTGGTGTTAATTCTAAAGGAAGGGAGGAAGATTTGTCTTCTCTCTGCTATCTTGGCTCCACTCCCAATGTAGCTCAATGCAACAACTATTCCTAAGTATGAAGCACTAAGGTAGGTGTTGGAGGTTGGAACAGGAGGCTCTGGACCTGGTCCAGGCATTTCACTGGTCATGAGAAATCCTGGACCGGGAAACTCCTCCTACCAATGGAACTTGGCACCTTCTCTGTAGCTCATCATTTTAGAGTGGCCTAAAGAGCTAATGTGCCTTGCCCAGGGATCCCACAGCCATTGTGTGGCTGGAGCAGGATTCGAACCCAAGCCTTCCTGGTCCTGAGGCTCTGAGCAGCCTGCAGCTGCCATGTTTGAAAGAGAAAGAAAAAAAAATTATTAAATTTGGGGAGCTTCCATTCTCCTAGGAGGATACAATATGGACAAAAAGAAGTTTACAAAAAAAGATACAGAATGAATATGAAATAGCATCAGTGGTTAATCAAGGGTGAGGAGGCGTCACATGAATGGAGCAAGAGATACAGTAGATGAAGAAAGGTGAGTGCAGAACATTCCAGAAATGGGGCCAGGGGAGAAGGAGAAGGGACAGAGGGGGGAAAGGGGGAAGTAGAGGGAGAGGAGAGAAGATGGGGGAGGAGAAGAGAGGGAAAGAGGTAGAGGGGAAGGGGGAAGGAGGAGAGAGGAGGGGAAAGAGGGAAAGGGAGAAGAGAGGGAAGAAGCTCATCAAGCTGGAAAGATAGATTGGACCCCAAATTGGGTAGGTCTTTAAATGGCAAAGAAGTTTGTATTCAGTCCAAGAAGGAATAGCTTCTTTAGTAAAATTAAAGAACTGGTATTAGGAATATCAGTTTGGTTGTTGTTTAGAGGATGAAGGGAAGAGAAGAGACCCAAGTGCAGGGGAACTTATAAGAAACTAGTGTAATAAACCAGGTGAAAAATGGCCAGAGCATAAATTTGGTTGGTGTTGTGTGACTGGAAAGAAGAAAATGGATGAATGTGAAATATGTTATAGAGGTAGAATCAACTAGATTTGGCAAATGATTGGATGGGGTAGAGAGAGGAGTTTTCTACCTGGAAAAGGATGATATCAAACATCCTCTGTGTCCAGCTCAGATGGTTTCCAAGGGAACATTGATTCTCTGCATTGCCTAAGTGGCTTTAGATAAGAGATTGATTTCTTGCTTCCCATTCACAATTAGATAGACTACAGCTCACACTGACCAAGACAATGAAAAGGTTTTATCCTGAGGGGGACTTCCAGGAGACTCTGGGCTAATCTTAGTTATATTCCAGTTCATCAAACTTATAGATTAAACCCAGCAGACTTCAAGCTGAAATCAGATACATTCTGGAGCTTATATAACCTAGTGAGATCAGTTTGGGGGCTTAAAGATAGACTTGTATAGATAAGAGACAAACATGAATATGATAAAGAAATGTCTAAGAGAGGAATGAGAGATCATTGTAAGCAGGATCCTCAGGGAAGGTGGCCTTCTGGAGGAGATGAGCTTTAAAGTAAGGGAAGGATTTCCATAAAAGGAGAGGAAAGGGAGTAAAGAGACCATTATGAGCATGGGAAAAGCTGTGAGCAAAGAGAGAAAAATGAGAGCATCCAAATTGAAGAATAGGTTAGTTTAGCTTGAATGTACACTGAGGGAAGAGAGGAAGAGATGAGATTAAGGTTTAGAGAGATAGAATGCAGCCATAGTGTAAAAATAATTTTTCAGTAAAGGGCAGTTTTTCCAGTTGTCACATACACCTTGGTTCATTGTTTCTTGAAGTATGAGAAAGAAAAGACCATGAAATGTTTCTCCAGGCTCAACCACTAGACAATTGCCCTGTAGGTGTGATGGATACCCAAAGGTAGTCCTTGATTTTTGGGATTGGAAATTGGGACTTTTGTTGAAGGAGTTTCATTTCCAAGAAAGGTCCTGCTGTTTAACATAATTGCTTAATTAAAGAGAGTTACTAATGTTTTTACAGCTGTGTTATTCTCTGAGATCAGGCATTTTGGTATGGAGTGATAATTATAATAGACCCAAATGAATGGAATTTGTTTTTGCCTTCTCAATAATGAGGCTGTAAGCAGAAGGTCTAATTATTGCCAAATATTTTGTAGTTTGGAAGTTTGTGCCTAAGAAAATACTATTTCAGTCAAAGTGCCACATGGAACAGTAGAATCTCAGAACTAGGAAAAAAACTCAGAAATCATAACTGAAATAGTTTTTTCACTCATGAATGTCCTGCTCCACATGGAAATCTCCCATGGGAAATTCATTGCTTTTAGAGGCAGCCCATTTTACTTTCAGATATCTTCATTACTAGGAAGCTCCACACTTCTTTCTTTCCCCCTTTCTCATTCTCTTTCCTCCTCCCACCTCATCATTTCTTCGAGAAAAGGTGAAATACAAATAGCTACTATGAAGCAACTACTGTGCCAACCCTACAAATACTATAGGATATTGGTTTTGCTTCCTCCATTGATATTATAAAGCAGTAAGGACATAGAAGGCACACACATGTAGCCACAGAACATTGTATATGGTGATTGCATTGCATGTATCATGTCTAGGTGCACACAGATGGGTTTTTGAATTGAAAGGGATGTCAGGAGCCATCTGGTCCAACACCCCTCCCCCAAAAGTCATCATTCCTGACAACTGATCTCTCCAGTGAAAAAAAACTTACTGCCTTGGGAGACAGCCCTTTTCTTTTGGACAGCTGTAATTGTTACGAAGTTTAACTTTGCCTCTTTTCAGTTTTCACACTTTGTTCCTCATTCTGCCTTCAAATCAAAATAATTCCTATCCCTCTTAGTGTGACATCATTTTAGACATCATTTCTAATAGCTAGCATATCTCTCTGGGCAGCTAGGTAGCATAGTGAATAGAGTTCCTGGCCTGGACTTGGGAAGACTCATCTTTCTAAGATCAAATGTAGCCTCAAACATTTAGCTATGTGGCTCTGAACAGGCCCTTATTAACTCTCTTTGCATCAGTCCTTCACCCATAAAATGAACTGGAGAAGGAAATGGCAAATTATTCTAATATCTTGGTCCCAAACCCCTAAATGGGGTCATGAAGAGTTGGATATGACTGGAAAACAACAATAGTGTCCCTCCAGATTTTCTCTCTGTCAAGCTAATTTATAATTAAGAATAAGCAGGAAGGGGAAAAGGGATAACCTTCTCTGTTCCCTGACAAATACCTATCTTTGTTTCTCCACCATTCAGAATCTCTCCAGAAGGTGTAGATATTGTCTTGGACTGTCTATGTGGAGAAAACACGGGAAAAGGCCTCAGTCTTCTCAAACCTCTGGGAACATATATTTTATATGGTGAGTATAAAAAATGTGGTGCACACATCCATGAAAATTATCTTGAATAACCCAGTTGTCAATTTAAGGTTTTGTTTTGTTCCATTTAGGGGGTAGGACAAAAGAGGAAAAGGAAATAATCAAATGATTTCCTGGGATGGACCCAATTTCCAGACAAGAAATAACAATGACATAATTTTATGACCCTTTTAAAATGGATAAAGTACTTTCCTCACAACCACGTTAGAACAATTATTGTTATCACCAGTTTGACACATGAGGAGACATAGGTGAAGTGACTTGCCCATAGTCATAGACCTACTGAGTGATTGAACCAGAATTCAAATCTGCCTCTCCCATTTCCAACACCATTCTGGCTCTACCACATCACCCTGCCTTTGTATAATGAGTACTTTAAGTGACAGAGCTAAAAGAAATCATGGGATGTGAAATGCAGCATGTCAGAGCTGAAAGGAACCTTGGAACACAGAGTGTGGAACATTCAAGCTGGAGATGACCTGCAATCACAGAGCACAAAATAGTAGAGCTAGACAGGATATTAAAAGAAAACAGCCACATCAGGAAGGAACTGGAAAACACAAAGAATAGACTGTTAGAATTGTAAACGATCTGAGAACAAAGAGTACTGCAGTCAGAAAGAACTCTAGAAAATATGACTCAATGTTCAAATTGGAAAAGAGCTCAAGCTAGAACACAGGAGAGCAAAACTGAAAGGAACTTTACAATATGGAGCATAAAAAGTAACAAAACTAGAAGAGACCTTAACAATTAGAACAGAGTATGTTCCAGCTGGAAGGGGCCTTAGAACATGAAGCACAGAATGTTAGTCAGAGTTAGGATCTTAGGACATAGAACATACATTACCCAACTGAAAGAGACCATAGAGACCATCTAGCCCAAACCCATCATTTCAAAAAGAGGGAGTGGAAGCCCAGTTCAAGGTCATACACAGAATGCGCTACAGAACTAGGATCCACTTGGGCTCTTTTTCATCCAATATGTGAAATACTGCCCAGTTTCACCACTGAGCATAGATCTCCTAGAAGAAATCATTTGGTTCTGAACTCTTTTAGATCTCACTTTTCAATCCCTATCACAAAGATCCTGGAGGTCCAGAAGGGACTCCTGGGAGTGATATTTCTGATCACAATGACATTAGGATTGATTCCTCATTTCAAAGTATGTAAGAGTTCCTAGAGATAGGCATGACAGTGCCTGTGATACCAACCAGTAGGAAGGTTGTAGTTCTTTTGAGCTCAGGAGGTCCAGGCTTTGGTGGGCTAAGCTGTTTAAGTCTAGCTGCCTAAGTGGGGGTGAACTGACTCATGTAGGAAATGAAGTAAATGCCAGTCTCTATAGGGCAGGACCCTTATTAGCCCTGTACTTCTAGCCTGAGCAAGACAGACTTGGACAAAACAGAGTCCTCAGTAGCTGAGAGGTTAAAGGATTTCTGAATCCTTGTGTACCTTGCTCCTTTGTTCCTGAATGTGTCATATGAAAAGGATTTCAGGGAGGAAGCCAAATATTGTATTGAAGAGCTTACATAAATCAGCCCAAATCACTTTTTCAGAGGGCTCCTAAATGTTTGTTTTTCAAAAATAACAAAAAAAAGTTATCAAGTGAAATGAGTCATCTTTCATTTCAGGGAGATAATTATTCCCATTTCTCTAGACCCAGAGTTCTTAATTCTGTGTGTGTGTGTGTGTGTTTGTGTGTGCGTGTGTGTGCCTGTGCACATGTGTGTGCGTGTATGTGCACATGTGAACACACATGCTTGTGCATGAGCTTTTGGTCCCTTTGGCAGTCTAGTGAAGCCTATGAACCCCTAATCAGAATCAGGCTTTCAAATAATTGAACAAAATTACAAAATTTAATTAAAGGTCAGTGAATATATAACAACAACAACAAAATGAATGTAAGAAAATTATAAAGATCATGTATGACTTGAATGAAGAGATAAGAAAAAATCCTCAATTCACTTCTTTGTAAGAAGGGGAAGGTCCAGAGCTGTTACTACACACACGACCAATTGTGCTAACTTTTTTTTTTTTTCCTTTAAAAATAAAAATAAAAATACTACAGGCAGCTGGGTGTTGAGTAGATAGAGATCCAGTCCTAAAGTCAGGAGAACCTGAGTACAGATCTGGCCTTAACTTCCTGGCTGTGTGACTCTGGGCAAGTCACTTAACCCTAATTGCTTCAGAAAAAAAAATACTATTTGTTACATGGCATGGCTCTCTGGGAAGAGAAGGGAAGGCTGCTGAGGATAAATATGATGATGTAAGAAGCAGAACTATTAATTTAAAAAATATATTTTAAAAAAGAATTAGCTCCCCCCATTAACTCCCCCCTTTGAGAAAAAAGGTTAGTAAAAAATAAAGATACAATATTTTCCCCACCTAGGTTCATGGATGCATTGAGATCTATCTTTGGGATATCTATGGACTATGGTTAAGCATTTTTGATCTAGACCTTTAGGATATACAAAGTATTTTTCCTTAAACTAACTCTATGAGGTAGGAAGTCAAGTCAACAAGTATTTATTAAGCATCTACTGTATGCCATGTGCTGGTCTACATAGTAGAGATACAAAGAAAGGCAAAACAACAAGCCCCTCTCTTAAGGAACTCACAGGGAATAGAGAAGACAATATACAGCCAGCTATATTCAAAGCAGATACATGATGCATTAATTGGAGGTAGGCTCAGAGGGAAGACACTAAGCTTGAGGAAGACTAAGAAAGGCTTCTTGCAGACATTTAGGTTGTAGCTGAGACTTGAAGGAAGCCAGAAAGTAGAAGAAGAGGAATAACCATTGGAAATGTATGGAGTCGGAAACAGTGGCATTTGTGAGGAACAGAAAGGAGGCTAATGTCAAGTACAGTAACTCCATTTTACTGAGACCCAAAAAAGGAACATGGGGAGTGCTCATCCTCAGTCTCAACTAATCAGCAGCAGAGCTGTAAACCAAAGTCTCCAGACTGCCTTTGGTACCTTCCTTCTCTGCTATTCTCAGATACCTCACTGAATGATAACTAACAGATTATCAATTTCACAGGTCTCAGAGGCCATCTAATCCAACCAAGAGGCCATCACATCTAAGCAAGAATCTGTTTTATAGAGTTCCTAGGAAATTCCATCCACATGCCAATAGCCCCAAGGATGGAGAAAATGTACTCTATCCTGAGTGAAGATATCCATACTGCCTTTGGGTAATCCTAATGGTTA
Source organism: Sminthopsis crassicaudata (assembly GCF_048593235.1). Classification (NCBI taxonomy): domain Eukaryota; kingdom Metazoa; phylum Chordata; class Mammalia; order Dasyuromorphia; family Dasyuridae; genus Sminthopsis; species Sminthopsis crassicaudata. Next base: position 605,067,375 of record NC_133617.1, on the reverse strand, counting down.
GGAAGCTTTTCCTTACATCAGGCCTAAATCTGCCTCTCCACAGCTTCCATCCATTGCTCCTACTGCTATCCAGTGCTCTACCACATCACAGTAGCTATGGTCTCTCTGCTTTTCTTCTAAGTTAAATGTGACAAGTTTTTTGTCTTTGTTTTCCACAGCTGCTTATTCACTATGACCTCCAACATTTCAGTTCTTTTGTTCTTCCCAATTTCCCCCTCTTCCTTTCCAAGGAAATTGGGACTTACTTCAAGTGTATTTTTTTAAAATTCCTTCCAATTCTGGATTCAAACAATGTCATTCCTTTCCTTTGGGACAAATATCAATACTTTTGTTCCCCCAAAGAATTTTTCTTAGGATCTAGACCTAGAAGGGGTCATGGAGATCATCCAAGCTAATAGATGAGGAAACTGAGGCAAAATTAGTAAAAGCAACTTGCCTATGATTTCAGACCCATCTCCAATTTTCCTTTTACTCTATCATTGTGCCATTTTTCTTCTCAGTGGCTCATGTCCCATGTCATCTCTTCACAGGATCATCAAACACCGTGACGGGAGAGACCAAAAGCTTCTTCAGCTTTGCAAAATCAGTGAGTATTTGCAGAAATATGACATGCAGTCCACATTCACGTGGCGGGGTGCCTTCCTAGCCAAGCTAGTGCCAAATAGGCACCAATAGTCAATAAAAGGGGAAAAAAGCCAATTAGCCAAAGAGCACTTAGGAAAATCCAGAAGCCTGAACAGCTGAGGATGTTAGACCTCGTGGAGGGAATCCTATGATGGTCAGAAAAAGGCCATCTACTTCTGAAATGTCAGAGAGGAAACTCGAATAAGGGGAAATAGTCTAAGAATTGAGAAATGTCCCAAGTCCACTTCTAGGTGGGCAGAATTTAGAGATGGGATTAGGAATTGGGAAACAAAATGAAAGGAGCAAGCATTTATTAAAAGCCTGCTATATGTCAGGCACTGTGTTAAGTTCTTTGCAAATATTCTCTTCTTGGGAGGGCAGTGCTATTGTGATCCCCATTTTACAGATAGAGAAACTGAGTCAGAGTTTAACAGACTTGTCCAGGTTTTACAGCTATTGAGTGTTTGAAGCTGCCTTCAAATAACATTCATATAGTGCTTACTGTGTGCCAAGTGCTATGCTAAGGGATTTATGGTTATTATCTCATTTGATCCTCACAACAACCCTGAATGATAGGTGCTATTATTATCCCCATTTTATAGATAAGGAAACTGAAGAAATCTGAATTTAGGTGACTTAGCCAGGATCACATGGCTAGTAAATGTCTGAGACTGTATTTGAACTCAAATCTTTCTGTCCCAAGGCCCAGCACAAATAGCACAAGAAATAGAATGTTAGAAGTAATACAGGAGACTGCTATAAGATTGGATAAGGTAGCTGTATATAGACTAGACATAATATATATATATATATATATATATATATATATATTTCTTTAGAAGTTATTTATCTTAGCAAAGTGTTTGATTTTCACTAGTAGGATTAGACTACATTTTTAAAAACCTGAAGGAGCAGAACAAAAATAAGGACATTTAATTTGCTAGCACCAGTTTTCTTCTGGTGTGGTAGGTGGAGGGAAAAATGCAAGAAATGCTCAATGTCATCTAACCAGAGACAGCTTGTATTTTGAGCTTGTTGCTACATACCAAGATTTGTAGAATTTGAATGTTCTAGCTAGAATCTCAGAGTTTATATGAAGTCTCAGAGGGAATTTCATTCAAGCTATATCTAGAAGATTCTCCAAAAGGAATCATTCAGCCTTGAATTAAAAACCTTTAGAGATAGAGATGTTGGTACCTCCCAAAACTCATCCATTGCTGATAGCTGTAATTATTAGCAGTTTCTTAAATCTTAAAAACTGTGTTCCTATAACTTCCACTCACTGCTCTTAGCTCTTAACAGATTGAATAAGTCTCATCTCTCTATGACAACAGTTTTTCAAACACTTGAAGATGGCTAACACATCTCCAGCTAATTCAATAAGCATTTGTTATTACGCTCCTATTACTGTGTCCTGGGCAACCTGAGTATATGGTAGAGCACTGGGCTTGGAACCGAAAAACTTCATCTCTATGAGATTTAGACACTTACTATGTGCCACTCAGCAGTCACTTGACCCTCTTTGCTTCAGTGTCTCTTCTATAAAATGAGCTGGAGAAGGAAATGACAAACTAGTTAGTGTCTGCCAAGAAAAACCTGCATGTGGTTATAAAGGGTTGGACATGACTGGAAAGACTCAACAATACCAATATTATTGTCCAAGAGTTGTGTTGTCTTTCCATCCATAGGTAGCTTGCACAATGGTTAGAACACTGGGACTGAAATCAGGAAGATTTGAATTCAAATCTAGCCTCAGACATTTATTTCCCTATGTGACTCTGTAAATCACTTCATCTCTGCCTTGAATTCCCCAACTGTAAAGTAGGGATAACAACAATTACAGGGTTGTTGTGAGGATCAAATGAGATCACAATGCCTGGCACAAAAGTGCCGAATAAATTGCTTGTTTCCTTCTCTTAAGCATCTTCCAAGTTCCTTTCACTGAATCTTTTATCAAGACATAATTACTTTTAAAATGTGTCATACACTAATATGGAAATATGTTTAGAAGAATTGCTTGCTGTCTTGGGTAAGGGAAGGAGAAAAATTTGGAACATAAAGTTTTGCAAAGGTGAAAATTGAAAACTTATCTTTGCATGTATTTGAAAAAATTGCTATTGAAAAAATAAATCTTTAGAAAAAACAGAAAAGAAAGGGAAAGAAGAAATAAAAAACAATAAAATATCATGCAAAGCCAACACAGCATTCCAGATGACATCCCAACAGAGCAGAGTATAGCAGGACAATAGACTCTCTTATGCTAGGAGATTCATCATTAGGAGCCTCATTTGTTTGTTGAACTGAATTCATTAAGTGTTATTAATTGAATTCATTAAGTAATTGTCATTATAAAGAAGGATTAGACTGGTTCTTCATGGTCTTAGAAAGCAGAAGGTAGATGTTACAATGAGACACTTGGTTCAATGTGAGGAAGAATTTCTTAATAATTACAGTTGTCCAGTCCTGCTTGGGCCACATTTGAAAGATAGTAAAAGGCGAAAGATTTATACGATCTGAAGAGAAACCAGAGTAACATTTGAAAGATAGTGAGGTGTTTGGCACTGGATACTTTCTAGGAGAGGCTAGGTAACCACTCGGAGGAGATATTGTAGATAGCATCCCATCTCTAGGATGGCTCGGTTGATAGCATTATTTCTGTCCAGCTTTAGGATTCAGAGCTTCTAACTCTAGATGAGAAGAAATAATATGTGTGAACTGGTGTGATTCAGAATATGGGATAGCTATTGCTGGGTAAATAGTCATTTTCTTTTTCTTTTTCTTTTTTTTTAATATTTATTTATTTATTTTACAAAAAATGTATGCATAGGTAATTTTTCAGCATTGACAATTGCAAAACCTTTTGTTCCAACTTTTCCCCTCCTTTCCCCCACTTCTTCCCCCAGATAGCAGGTTGTCCAATACATGTTAAATATGTTAAAGTATAAGTTAAGTACAATATATGTATACATGTCCAAACAATTATTTTGCTGTACAAAAAGAATCGAAATAGTCTTTTTCTTAATATGATTCCATTGTATCATTGTGCTAAGAAATTCAATTTTCCACTGTCTCATGCTTATATTCATAGAAGGTCAGCGTCGAGCCTCCCTATAGAAGCTAGAATATAAGGTCTCAAAGCAGAAGATGGCAAACATTTATTAAGTGCCTAATATGGGCCTTGCACTGTGCAAAGTGCTTTACGAATATTCTTTCCTTTGATCCTCCCAACAACATTGCCATTTACGCTGGACCTGAAGTTAGGAAGCCCTGAATTCAAATTCACCCTCAACTGCTGACTTAACTGTGTGATAGTCAAGCATACAGAGGTTAGGTGACTTTTTCAGTTTCCTCATCTACAAAACAGCACCTCCTTCCCAGGGTTGCCATGAAGACCAAATGACCATAAAGACCAATTATAAAGCCCTTAACAAGCACTATATAAATATTAGCTATATTTTTAATTTTTTTTCTTCAAATCTATCCTCACTCACTACCTGTGTCATTCTAGGCAAATCAGGTCACACAGATTCAGTTTCCTTCCTTACCTGTAAAATGGTTATCAGAATAGCACCTCCCTCCCAGAGTTGTAGTGAGGATCAATATAGAACATGGAATGTCAGAGGTGAGAGGGCATCTGAGGGGATCTCTAGTCCAACTTCCTCATTTTATGGAGGAAGAATATGGTTTCTTCCAGTTCCAAAATTCCATGGATCTTTAAAACCACTATTTTCTCTATTCACCATCTCCTAACTGAAACCACTTCATGTAATCTCCCTTGCCCTTCTGAGATAAACATTAAAGGTTTCTTTTCCTTTGAGCTTGAATATGAGAGGAGAATTACTCCATCCCAGAAAAAAAAATGAAAAGACAAGATGCCTCTGTGAGCATTTCTCTTGATGAATGCTTTCAGAACAAGAATAGCTATTTTTATATTGCTGTAATTAACTCAATGCTGACAGATTGCTGTGTGTAAGCAAATTGGTCCCAAATTACATTCACTCGTACAAAGTGTTTTCCCTTCTCTCCCCTAAATACAGGCTCCATAAGCACAATGTTAACACAATAATTGCATTGTGTACATATTTGACTAAAGCATTCAGAAAAACAAGGGCCCCTGTTGAAAACTGCATATGGTGTGAAGAGTAGGACTGTGTCCTTTTGGCAGCAGCAGCATGCTGAATAACCATACCATTGGTATGGCAGCATGTGCTTTTGGATGGGCTTTAAACATGGTGAACTATAAAGAACTCTAGATTTGAAGTCAGAGGATCTGATTTCAAATCCTATTTCTGCCACTTTTATCTCTTGACCTTATAGGAGTCATTGAGCTTCATTGTTCATCAATATTTGAAATGAGTTGGTTGAAAGAAATGAGCTCTAAAGACCCTTCCAGTTGTAAGTCTTATGCTCTAGGAACAGATGAGGGCTCCATGGGAATCTGTATGAAGAAAGGCTTGGGGTGGAAAGCCATGACTTTGCATTGCATCTTAGAGCTAAAAAAGGCTTTAGAACATAAAAACTCAAAGCTAGAAAGGCCCTTAGAATGTAGCATATTAAGTCTGGAAGACATCTTAAATCACAAGCTTATCTTCAATTTGCTCATTTTTTAGAGGTGAAAACTAATGCCAGAAAGGAACATGCTTTACCCAAGGTCCTGCCACACTTTACACATTAAATAATATTACTGACATTTATATGATACTTTGTAATTACTGAGGCATTACTAATGGAAGGATTAAATCTCAAGTGCCAAAGTTCTAGCGTTTTCTGGTACCTTCTCTTTCCTTCACATAGTCTCATAGCTTTGATTGGCTTTTTCTGTTGTCCATTTCTTCTAATGCTCTTGTCACTTCTGTTCCCAGTGGTGGCAGGTTGAGAAGGTGAACCCTATCAAGCTATATGAGGAGAACAAAATCATTGCTGGATTTTCACTCCTCAATCTCCTTTTTAAACAAGGCCGAGGAGGACTGATTAAAGGCATAATGGACAAACTCATAGCCCTATACAACGAGAAGAAGATCAAACCCATGGTGGACTCTTTATGGGCTCTGGAAGAGGTAAGACTATCTCTTTTCTGAGAATCAACACTGACTTTTTTTAACCATTTTATAATTTATTCAAAACCTATTTTGTTTTGAAGAGTTCCAAAAGTTTACACATCATTATTGCTGGAAAATTTGAAAACAGTTGTTGTAATGTTCTCTATTTCGGTTTCTTTGGGAGCAACCTTCATTTCAGTTCAGTAATCACCACAAGTGTAGCCAGATGTTAAAGTCCAAATCCTTGATTATCTCCTTGCCTGGGGCCTGGACCAGCTTTCTTGAGGTCCTCTTGAATGTGTCTTGGTTTCTATGGGAGAGGCAGGAGAACTACCACCATGGTCTCTGTCTTCCTTAGTTCTGTTTCTGGCTGAGTTTGTCCGAGCTTATATGCTCTTTTATCATAGGTGTGAATCTTGTAGAACTATATTAACTACTAAGTACATGTACTGAACTACCATTGTCTTTAATCAATTCCACTGACTTAACAACTTGTAAGAATCCTTTGTTTCAGGTTCAGAGTTCTAGCCCATAACAAGTTATAATCAGCAATGATGATGAGTCATTATGTACTAATATGTAGTAAACTAATAATACATTTTCTTAATAGTTGATTATTTCTCCAAACTTAGGTCATACTACAATATTTATATAGCATAGATAATAATTAATGCAATAATCTGTATCATCAGAAAATACACTATTCTTCATAAGTGAAACTATTTTAACATTTTCCAACAAAAAGCTTTTTTTAAAAAAATACATGAGACACTTCCCCCACTTTCTTAAACAAAATAATATAGATTCACAAAATAGTTTCATTATTTGTCAGTCACATCTCCAAAACGGAAGAACTGAGCTTTTTTTGCTAATTTATTGCAAAAATAAATCACTTGTGCTAATAGAATGATACTACTGAGTCTACCAAGATACATAGAGGTCTAAGTCTAATCTCTGCTATCAATTTTTATTTATTCAATTGTTATTCTTTCTATTCTATATTCGCATATGTACAATTAGCTATGTAATTGCCCTACTAATTGCCCAGCCTCAGCAATTGTGCAGGCTGAGAGACTAATTGAGATAGGTTTTATTATGCTTTTTTTAGATGTCTGTGGAAACCTAATCTAGACCTGTACCATTATACCCATGTGGTATGTATGGATAATTCTACATTATTAGAATCCCTTTTGGGGGAGATTGCTATGGTGAACTCTTATTATGAAAATTCCTTCCAACATAAATCGGCTTACAGTCTTGGTATAGACTGCTTCTTAACATCGTAATTAGGATCGCTATACAAATTGTAATCACACAGTAAATTGCTGTCCCCTCAAACTTTTTGAGGATTTTGTTAAGGTCAGCACTGACATTTTAGCATGGTATTTGAAAGAAAGAGATCAGTGATCCCCTTTCCTAATTCTTTAGGGTTCTTATTAGCCAACAACATAATATAGTGTAAAGAATCCAGGATTTTGAGTCTGGAGATTTGGTTTCAAATCTGAGCTGCCACTTGCTATCTTTATGATCTTAGTCAAGTCTTAGTGTCTTTGGCCCTCAGTAAAACAATTAAAATAGAAATACCAATTGTCAGAATGTGGTCTGAAAGCCCTGGGGAATTCCAAGAGCTCTCTGAGATTCTGTGGACTTAAAAGTATTTCTATAATAAAACTAAAATGTTTTCATTGATAGTACAGAGACATTGATAGATATAACCCATAGGAACCAAACTGTGTCCTCAATCATGTTTAAGTATGTAAAGGGGTCCTGATGCCAAAAAGTTGGAGAATTGCAAAAATAAAGATTTCTAAGATTTCTTCAACTCTGAATTGAAACTCATGTGAACTAAGTTAGTTCTTACATTAGAATCAATCTTGTTTTCAAATCCTGGTTCTATCACTTCTTTGGAATATGACTTTGGACAGATCTCAATTCTTTAAACATGTTTTCATTCATAAAATAGCAGGCAGGGGGAAGAAGAGGGATGGGTTGTAGTGAAAGAGACTTGTTACCTAAAAGCATCAAGGGAATGTGTTATATTTATCTTGTGGACAAGATAAATCTGTGATTTCTACAAAGGAAAGGATTTTACTCATAGGATTATACTGAAAGGGCTTATTAAGAGAGGAAGCTTTGGTCACAGGAACAATTTGCCAAAAAATGTTTTTTTATTTGAACCTCAACAAGCACCAACAAAGAGGAACATTTTGATATCTAAAGAACAAAAACAAGATAACCTCAACTGTGAATGTCTGTTCATTCAGTTTGTTCAAATATATGTTAAATTGAACAGCATAGTAGCACAACTACCCTGCTTATCTAGGTTCCCTTGGGAACTTAAATCATTTCCAGACAAAGTAGAGCCAGCTTTCTTTACCATCTCCAACATGTAGATCTTTGTGTTGATCAGTTGTTAGAATGAGAAAGGACCTCAGGGATCATCCAATACAACCCCCTCCTTTTATAAAGGAAGAAACCATATCAAAGGAGAGAACAAGAATTTTCTCAGGGTCACACAGCCAGAGCTGGAACCCAGCCATTTTCTTTATTTCAAGCTTATTGGTTTTTCCTCTGCACTTAAAATCCCTGAGTATGCATCTTGAAGGAAGAGAAAGGTTTGTGTTTGGTGAGAATGCACAGATTGAGATAGGCTTGAATGAGACTAAGGTGCACTAAGGAGCCCCGTTTATCTGGAATGTAGTGTGGGCAAGAAGATGTATGAAATAAAATGTCATGATTCTACATAGCAAAAACGTGGCAGAATTTGTCAGACCCTGACATAGGAAGAAGGCTAGTCCTGCCTCAACACCAGGTTACAGATGGGACCTAGCTATATCTTTGTTCACATAGTGTCACTGAAATGAACCAAACACACCTGCATCACTAATGGTATGTTATTGCCAAAGACTTGGTATAGCTGGTCTAAAAAATGCCATTGAGCACATGTATGACAAAAAAGGAAGCATCCAGGTCCTGTAGTAGAGCAAGGGGTGATGGGTGGAGAGCCTTGGGCTGGGCTAGCCCTCAAATATTGAATTATTAAGTATTTCTCCGTGCAAAACCCTGTGCTGGGAGGTGGGGGATACAGGAAAGTTAAATAAGACACAGTCCCTGCCCTCGTGGAAGTCAGAGCTAGATGGTGAGATGGGTAGAACAAGACTGGAGTCAGGAGACCTTAGCTCAGAGCCAGATCAGACACCTGCTAGCTCTGTGATCCTGACTAAGTTATTTAATGTCTGGTTTGCCTCACCTGTAAAATGGGGTAATAATGGCACCTATTTCACAGGGTTGTCAGGATCAAATGTGCTAATTACAAAGCACTTTAAAACAATGCCTGATATGTGGTAAGAGCTCTATAAGTGTTAGCTGTTGTTCTTACTATTAGTAGTGCAGGGATGAAACATAGATACTAATGATGTGGAACAATTCATAAGAGTATCAAAGAAGGGTTTTGTTTGGCTTTTTAAAATTGTTTTTACTGCCAGAGAGAAGAAATCAAGGCGGAGAAGTGAAATAGGTGATGATAGAATTAGGGTGAAAAAATGGGCAGAAATTTAACAGGTGTGAAGAGGAAGAAGACATGTTTCAAATATTTGTGGGCATCCTGTTTTGTCGGGGTGTGGAATGTCCCAATGAGTGATTCTTCCACTGAAATGGATGGAAGCCAAGGAGATGTTTGAGAGAAATAGAAGTTGAGTGGCCTCTCTAGGGTCATCCAACTGTCAAATATCAGAGGAAGGAGATGACAGCCAGTCTTTCCATCTCTAAGTCTAGGATCTTATATCTTGTGCTTACAGAGCAAAGTGGAGATGGAAGATCTTCAGGCAGTTTTAGAGAACATGGTCACAAGGTAGAGTATAAGAGCAACAGTGTATGAGAAAAGGAAGTTTCCAGAATGTGGGGGTTCTGACTGCTAGATCAGACTTTATTCAGTAGACATTAAAGAGCTATTAAAGGATTTTCAGTAGACATTAAAGAGCTATTAAAGGATTTTGAGCAGAGAAGGAATAATTACATGTACATCTATGCGGGAAGAAGATGAATCTGTCTTTAATGAATGATGGAAAGGACAGTAAAGAATGTGGGATAGGGAGAGAATGCATCCTTTTAGAGGGAAATCATAGAACTAATCAAAGGAAATCATAGAGCTAACAACATACTCTAACAACACTCTAAACGCATTCATTATTTCCTGCTTAATGAAGAAGGCTCTGGTTCAGTTCTAAAAATCAGATGAGGCAGCGTTACATAGTGGACAGAGCAAAAAATTTGGAATCAGAAAGATCTGAATTGAAATCCCACTCCAGATGCTTGCTGTGTGACTTTGGACAAGTCAGTACAACTCAGCCTCATTTTACTCAATAGTAAAATTAGAGGTTCATACTAATTCCTTACAAGATTGTTGGGAAAATCAAATGAAATATTATATGGAAAGATTTGAAAATCTTAAAATGCTATAAAATGTCATCTATTATTATAATTTAAAAGAGAAATTCTAATTAATAGAAACATCTCTGAAGGACTAGTCTTCCAGGGTCAAGGATGAATGACAGCATCCATACCTTGATCTGCTAACAGATGTTTCTGATGCTGTATGACAGTGACTTCTTTATTTTTTGCTAAAATGAGCACATATCCATTCAAGGATGCAGTTGGATCAGACTGAGTCATTTATATGTTCAGGGCCACTTTTAGGCCAGACTTGTGAGTCATCAAGCCCACACAATTTCCTGATGCCAGAAGACAGTTTACAGTACTTAGTACTTGCTTGCTAACCACTGTAAGAAAATGATAATGATTCTCACCCCCAAGAAATTGCTTTGGGAGATAACTTTATAATCTCATGCAAAAAATATAAAGCCCTGAGAGGCTGAAAGAAAAATTCTCTTTTATTTAGTTGTGATAATAACTTCAGACACCATTAGAGGTTCTTTTTGGCCATTCATCTCTACATTTATTATGAATTGTAGGGACTAGTCATGCAAAGCACAAATTGTCTGGCTGCAGATCAGAAGATTCGAACTTAGTCTTCTTGCTGCTTTTGCTCTCATCTCCTCCTGCTAATTATAAATCTCATGGAGAGAGAGAGCAAGTCTTTTCACAATTTTGAATTTCCCAGGTGTCAAATATATAAATATTTGTTGAATATATGAATTTCCTAATACTGATAAAATGGTTCGGTATGCTTTAAAGTGTCTTTTTTTAACCAAACTACTTTAAGAAGACTTGAAAAAGACATTCCAATATTTGAATGGATGTCATATGGAGAAAGGATCAAACTTGTTCTTATTGATCTCAATAGCTTACTATGAAATGGAAGGAACTTGCTGGTCAAGTACCTCTAAGGCAACATGCTGACCGTTCTGACCTTGTGCTAATGAACACTTTTTTTCCTTAACTGAGAGGAAGATATAGATATGATATAAATGTAAAAACTTTTCAGCTTTATCAATGACACAAAACTAAAAGGTATAACAACTACATTGGATGATAGTCAGAATCCAAAAGGATCTTAACAGTCTAAAAGCCTATCCTGATCCAATAAGAGATGTTTAACATAAATAAATGTAAAGTTCTATACTTAGGTTCAAAAAAATTAATTTTATAAGTGTGAACTGAGAGTGTTGAATCTTAACCAAGCGGGAAAAAATCTATAGGGGTTATCAGTCAACAATTCAGTCATTCAACAAGAGTGTATTAAGTGATTTCTATGAGTTGGCTACCTTGTTTAGTGGATATTGGCAATAAAGATGATGATGATAGTAGATAACATTCATAGAGTGCCTACTATGTGCTAGGTTCTGTGCTAAGTATTTTACCAGTATTATTTCATTTGATCCTAACAATAACCTTGAAAGTGTCATTCTCATACTCATTTTTTACAATTGAGGAAACTGAGGCAAACATAAATGAAGTGATTTTCTCAGGCTCACACAGCTACTAAGCATCTGAGACTGGATTTCAACTCAGAACTTCTGACTCCAGACCAGGCACTCTATTCACTCTGCCATCTAGTTGCTCCAACAAACTCAGTATGAGTTAACTGTATGATAAGCAGCATAAAAAGTAAAGGTGATTTTAGAACAAAGATACTATGAAGAACATGTGAGGCAATAATCCCATTAGACTCTTGTTTAGTTGCACTCTGTATGGGTTATTATAATATTCATTTCTGTATGGTACATTTTAGAGAGGTTCCAGTGCAGGATGAGCAGTATGATGAAGGACTTTAAGACTTTGCCATATGACAATCAATTGAATTGCCTGGGAACACTCAGACTGAAAAATAGAATACTAGGATGAGGTTTGAGATAGGGGGAAGAAGCATGATAATTATCTTCAATTATGTGAAAGGTTTTCATATGGAGCAGGGATTAAACTTGTTCTTCCTCACACTCCTATGGTAAAGCTAGAGTGATAAGTGAGAATTGCACAGAGGTAGATTTAGGCATTATGTGATGATAACTTGTCTAATAATTGGAGTTTCCAAAAAGCAGAAGGCTAGCTCAGGCAGTCATAAGTTCCCAGCACATTAAGTCTTCAAGGAAAGTTTGGATGATATCTTGTTGGGAATATTGTAGAGAGGGCATTTCATGAGTATATAGTACAAGTGGGACCAAATGATTTCTGAGGTCCCCCAAAATTCTGATATTCCATGGTTCTGTGACGTAGATACAGATGGAACAAGGTAACCATTAGTCCCCTATTAGCTAAAAGACATAAACAAAATAAATATATGGTGCTTAAGATGAGATACTAATAACTAGAGGAAACAGGAATGGCCTTTGAAAGTCAGGAGCCCTTCAGCTGAGCTTTGAAGGGAGCTGGGGATTCTAAGGCTTGGAACTGAGGAGGAAGAGCATTCCTGGCACGAGAACAGTCTGTACAAAGGCCCAGAGACAGGAGATGGGCATAGGAGGGAGGCTAATTTGGCTGGACACAAAGTACATGAGGGGGAGCAATGTGTTATCAGCCTGGAGCTAAACTAGGAAGAGCTTTAAATGCCACATAGCAGTTTCTAAACGCAATGGGAAGCCAGTGACGTTTTTTATTGAGTAACATCATCAGACCTATGCTAAAAGGAATATCAATTTGGTAACTATGGGGAATATGGATTGCAAGAAAGAAAAAAGCTATCTGTAATAAGGCCAATTAGGGAGTTCTTACAATAGTCCAAGTGATCAAAGATGAGTTCTTGGACTAGGAAGAAGAGATGTTGAGAAAACATGGCTGGTAAGTGTAGATTTGAGGATTATTCCAAAGGTTTGGATTTGGGTAACTGAAAAATAGCAGGTCTTCTACAGAAATAGGGAAGTTAGGAAGAGGGATGGATTAAAGAAAGATCATGAGTTCTATTTTGTAGATGTTGAGTTTGAGATGCATTCAGGTAGAGAAGAAGAGTGCAAGTTGTAGGGCTATCTTATCTTCCATGACTCAGGAAGAGAAGAAGATGTGAAATTATGCTGAGGAAATTTGAATATTGGAGTGGGCAGTGAGAGGAATCTCATAATTGATGGCTTCATTGTTCTCTGTCAATTATAAGAAGAGCTATGCCATTGAGAGGAAGTCCCTGGGAAGTAGATGGCATAGGTAGATTGTAGGATAAACAGTCTATCAGTGAAGAGTAAAAGGTTTGGTATGCAGTAAGAGAGAACTAGTTGAAATCTAATAACACAAGTTTACAGCAGACCCAGTCGGCATAGTTGTGGAACTCCTCCAGTAGTTATTTGGCAACACCTAAACCAGAATGGAGAGAATAGATGGAGAGAGCTATTCAGAGGTGGGATTTAGAAAAGGATGAGTGCCAGCAGCTCAGCAACTGAACAAGGCAAGGGGTTGAAAGATTGAGGACAGTCAAACTGGTTTACTAAAAAATTTTGAAGGGAAGAAAATGAGACCAGAATTGGGTTGGTGACTTGAGAACGTAGAGAGGGGAGTGAAGTAGCTTCAGTCAATCAACTTTTATTAACAACCTACACATAGTGTCAAACACTATGCTAAGTGCTGGGGATACAAATATGAAAAAAGGAAATCCGTGCCTTCAAATAGCTTAAAACTGGGGGTAAAGGAAGGAGAAGGTACAGGTTGCTGGAAATGGAAGAGGAGCAGACTGAAAGATCAATCAGAATTCTTAATGTTGTGCAGCCAGAGAAAAAAATGACTTGAATTTGCAATGAGGATGTAGAAAGGGCTTAGAAGAATGGAGAAGCCTTAGAAATGGCTTTAGTAAGGCAGAGCAGGAAGGAAGGACATGAAGGTATATAGTCAAAATAGAAGAATTTCAAAATCATAGATAGAATATTTGTGGGTGAGTGATGGTGAGATTAAGGGTATGTCCATTCCTGTTTGAGAATGAGATAGAGTGAGGATAGAGATCAAGGGAATAAATGTTCCAGAATTCATCCAGGGTTATTGGATTTAACATTTAATTTGAAGTCCCCAAGGACATCTGCTAACTATTTAATAAGCAATCAACAGTCATTAAATACAACATTTATCAAGTGTCTACTATATACAGAAGCACTACAGGAGTTACAAAGTTTAGATAAGATTCAGTCCCTTTTTTTTATTTTCTAATTAGAGAGGTACATGCCAATGAATAACTGATCACAGAAAAAACATAATACAAATTAGAATATAAGTTCATGAATGTCTTATAGACAGTAGATATTTGATAGATGCTTGTTGGATGAATGTTTTAAACTAATAAATGAAGACTTTAAGGTCTATGAAAAAGGTGAGAGAAAAGTGGCCTTTATCCTGCCTGAGTAAAACTTCTTGAGGAAGATGGCATAGGAATTAGGCCTTGACGGATAGTCAGTATCTTAGTGGAGATGGGGGAGGAGAATGGGCAGAGAGAAAACTGAACAAACTTGCTCAACCAGGCAGAACACATGACGTATCGGGCAGTCCAATTGGTTTTTCGCTTTCATTTTTGTATTTGTGGGGTGTTTTTTTTTCAGGTTAGGGTCATTTCAAGGGAATTTCCCTGCCCATTTGAAAGTGGCTTTGCTCTGTTGGCCATCAAATTTAACACAGAAATATCTCGTTGGCTTCTGCTTATCTTACCTCAGTGTTTGCAAAAGCAGAGCCATGCTTTTGAGGACTAGAATAAAATGCAACATAGTAATATCCTGGAATGCCCTATGCTAAATGTTTTCCCCCACCCCCTGCCCTTTGCCTCTCTCCACCAATTTGTGAATGAGTGTTCTTTTAGGGCCAGAGTTCTGGATACTGATCAAGAGAAAATGGCTGTTGTGTGCTGTGTTTCTGGAAAGGCAGAGTTCTCTTATAGATAACTGTTCATCTGGTGTATCTCTGTAAGGCTGCAAGGATCTGGAGGGAAGTTAGTGGTGATTGGTGCTTACTGAGAAGAGGTGAATTCAAGATAATGCATTGTTTCTCTTCTGAACGTGGGATTGTGATCCTATTTCCCTCCTTGTGTTGAATTACTATACTCAGGAAATGGTTTGATAACAGATCACAATCAGTTTTGAAGCAAAGGGACAATAAAGGGACATGAGGGTATGGTTTTCATATTTTCATGTGATGAGGTAAGAGAGAGATAATTAATTCATTGGACACTACAACTAGGATCCAAAACATCCCTGACTAGATAGGATGAATTGAAGGTGACCAGATGAGGGATATGGGTAAGCATTTATCAGTGATGTTATAAAAGAACTCCTGATTGGATTAGAGAATTCTGAGGTCTCATTCAGTTCTGAGAGTCTGTGAATCTATGACTTAACATTTTCACTTCCTTAGTTTCTCTTAAATCTTTTTTGGGGAGAGTGGATGATTTTATTTAAAGAAGCTTTCAAAAGCCATAATATTATGTAGTTCCCCACTCCTGCACTTAGCAGGGTGAAAAAGGCTAGGATGGGTCCAAGGAAACTAGGTTCTGAAGGAATAATATTACACATCTGCCAGGGCACACATATATAATCACATACATGCATCTCTCCACTATGAGTATTTCATTGTCCCTACAAGCATTCAGTGTAAAAGCAGTTCTTGGTTTTTGGTTTTTTGTTTTGTTTTTTTTTTTGTTGTATTTTTTTTGTTGTTGTTGTTGTTTTTGTTTTTTTTGGGGGGTGGGGGGGCTGTGGTCTCTGGGTGGCTCATCAGGTTCCCATAGCAGGCTGATGAGCCCTGGGCCAAGGTGAATTTATTTTTTTCTGCCAAGCACTTCTCTTAGAAGACAGTGAGCTTGAACGATGAATGCGTGTTCCTGCTGAGGAGAAGGCCCACACTTGTTGTCAAGCCTGTCACTTGGCTGAAAGGAATCTAGAAGCTGGCATTCTTTTCGAGCCAAGTGAGAGGCGGATTGACATTACTATTTGCTTCATTTTGAATGACATCATAGAGAGTTTGGCTGTAATTATTTTCTCCCAAAGTCAAGATGCTAATGCTTGCATCAGTTTGAAGGATTATATTTTTTAACACATATGTGTGTGTGAGACTTTGGGCAGGAGGCCAGAGTCAGCCCTCTGCTTTTCTGTCTTTTAAGGAGAAATAGAGGATTGAGGAAAGAACTTCTCTGAGAGGCAGAGGACCTGGCTTTCAGTCTTCACTCAGTTACTTAACTTTTATGGGATAGGTCACATCATTTCAAGTTGTTTGCTCATCTATAAAGCAAGGAAAGTTAGACTGGATCACCTCTAATATCTTCTTCCAGCCCTAAATCTGACCCTGTGATCATTTCTGTTCACTACTCTGAATTACTGCTGCTCAGTGCTAGATTCAGCAAATATTCAGTGAATACCAGCTGTTCTTAGAGCTGTCTCCATTCCTAGGAGAAATAACAAAGTTTAGATAAAACATTCATTTCCTGCATGCTCAGGAAATGGCCCTCAGAAGGACCAAGCTCCTTTCTAATTTATAAACTAATTCATAAAATGTTTGAGATGGATGAGCCTTTAAGAAACAATATAGTTCAATTATGTCATTTTATAGATGGGGAAACTGAGACCTAGAAAGGGAAAGTTATGTTTTTTGTTTTTTCTAAGATCACACAGTCACTAATAATACTAATTGACATATATATAGCACATTGATATTTGCAAAGGGTTTTCCATTTATTCTCTCTACTGATCCTTACAACAACCCTGAAGAGAGGTGCTATTATTATTATTTCTTATTTTACATATGAGGAAACTAAGACCCAGACATGTAATTTGCTCTAGGGATAGCTAAAATGTGTCAGAGATGGGATTTGAATGCAGTTTTTAACTCACTATCTCAATTATTGCAATTGCCCTCTGATCCCCCCTCAAGTCTCTCCCCACTCTGCTTCATCCTACACTCAGCTGTTAAAAGTAATTTTCTGTAGTCGATCTGACCTCAGGAGGAGTGATCACCTCACTCCTCAGCAAACTCCAGAGGTCTCATCTCTAGGAGAAAAGATTAAACTTAAGTGCAGTGATCCAATTTCAGAATCACAGTTATACTATGCCCAAAGGGCTATCAAACTGTGCATACCCTTTATTCCAGCAGTGTCACTACTAGGTCTGCATCCCAAAAAGATCATAAAAAAGGGAAAAAGGCCCTCATGTGCAAAAATGTTTGTGGCAGCCTTTTTTGTAGTGGCAAGGAACTGGAAACTGAGTGGATGCCCATCAGTTGCAGATTGGCTGAATAAGTTATGCTATATGAATGTTATGGAATATTATTGTTCTATAAGAAACAATGAATAGGATGATTTTAGAGAAGTTTGGAAACACATGAACTGATCCTGGTGAAGTGAGCAGAACTAAGAGAATACTGTACATAGAACAGCAAAATTATATGATGATCAGCTGTGATGGACTTGGCTCTTCTCAGCAATGTGATGCCCAAAGACAATCTCAACAGATTTGGGATGGAAGATGCCATCCACAACAGGAGAGAGAACTATGGGGACTGAATGTGAATTGAAATATAGCATTTTCATCTTTTTTTGTTTGCTTACTTTTTCTTTCTTGCAGTTTTTTTTTCCTTTTTTGGTCTGATTTTTCTTGTATAACATGACAAATATGGACATGTTTAGAAGAATTGTATTTAACTTATATCAGATTGCTTGCTATCTTGGGGAAGGGCATGTTGGGGGAAGAAGGGTGGGAAAAATTGGAATATAAATGAATGTTGAAAATCATCTTTGTGTGTATTAGGAAAAATAAAATACTAATGAGGGTTAAAAAAAAAAGAAAAAGATATAAAGTCTGGAAGGCAATGTTATGGCCTCTGAAATGTACATGATGATTTTAAAAAATTGTCACCCCTCAAACAAAGAAAATGAACTTAGAGAATATCTTAGGGAATGTGGAGTAATTGTTGGGACAGTGGGTAGAGTTTGACTTGAGCATTTCCTCTGGGCAAGTCACTTCACTTCTGGCTGCCTTAATTTCCTAAGATAGGGATCTTAATAGCACCTGCCCCCCAAAGCGTTGTGAGGAGAAAAATGGGCTAACATTTGTAAAATGCTTTGTAAACCACCTTGAAATGTCACATAAATGCTAGCTATGATTGTTAATGTGGCTGTCTTCAAATGGATGACTAGAAATCAGGCTAGTTAACTCAGACAGGTATACTAAAATCTTTGGTTATAAAAGATAGATCCTAAAGCAGGATTCTTAGGCTCTATAACAATGCCTTACGTTCTCTGTTCAGCTATTTTATCTCCTTTCCCTTAGTTACCTGAAAAACCCACTTTCAGTTTCAGGTATAGGAAAATCCTTGTTGAGGTCAAGAGAATGGTAGGAATTGAGGGGATTTCCAAAGGCCAGACACAGATTGGTGGCCAGCAAGAGAGACAAAGGCCCCTTCCCTAAATATCCCTCAAACCACCTCTATCCTAGCAAGGAGGTATTACAGCATAGTGAGAAAAGAGGTAGCTAGGGAGCAAAGTAGATTGAGTTATGAGCCTGGAGTCACTACAACCTGAGTTCAAATCTAGCTTCAGACATTTACTAGCATTGATGCCTCACTTTCTACAATTGTGAAAATGTGGATAATAATAGCATTCTTCTCCCAGACTTGTTAGGATCAAACGAGATATTTGTAAAGTACTTAGATGTTTGGTACCTAGTAGGTGCTTAATAAATGTTTGTTTCTTTTCTTCCTGGAATGGAATTTTGATTATCTGAGTTCAAATTCAGTTTTTCTGAATATATTGTGTGATCTGCTAGTCAGTTTACCTTTATGATCCTCCATTTTTTCATTTGTCATATGAGGTTGTTGGATTAGATGTTCTCCAAAGCCCCTTCCTCATTTTGTGGTCTAACATCCCTTCCAGAGCTAACATATGGTGATTCTTCAGTGCTGTTTTCTGGTTCCTTTTACAGCACATGTGTTTGGGCTTGTACAGCTTCTGTTTCCAGAAGGCATTCATGCAAACAATGTCTGCAGCTATTAGGAACATGAGGAAAACTTGGGCTTTGTGCTTATCATTTGGCACAGCCAACTAGAAACATATGCTGATGATTACATTTAGCTAAAATCTCAGCAGTGCCATCTTTCTGTTTGTTAAACTCTCAGTTCTTTTTCAGGAGTGATATTTAAAAGGGTTCTGTTGTGTTTATACATGCAGTGAGCAGCTTGTCAGGGAAGCTGTAGAAAGGACTCATAACCAAAGTCTTAGCACTGAAAAAAGCCTCATAGAACAGCTTGTCAGGCAGAGCAGTTATGCTGTCTGCAACCTCTATGATGAACAGTCATTCTGACTTCTAGTAATCAATCAACAAGCAGTTGTGGAGTACTTATTTCTTTAAAGCTTTTTATTTTCAAAACATATGCATAGATAATTTTCAACATTCACCCTTGCAAAACCTTGTGTTCCAAATGTTCTCCCCTTTCACACACACCCCCCTTCTAGTCAGCAAGTAATCCAATATAGGTTAAACATGTACATTTCTTCTATGCATATTTCCACAGTTATCATGATGCACAAGAAAAATAGATTAAAAAGGAAAAAATTAGAAAAAAATGCAATGAATAACAACAAAAAGTGAAAATACTAGGTGGTGATCCACACTCAGTTCCCACAGTTCTCTCTCTGATTGTAGATGGCTCTCTTCATCACAAGATCATTGGAACAGGCCTGAATCATCTCATTGTTGAAGAGAGCCACATCCATCAGAATTGATCATCGTGTCCACATAAATCCTCAGCATTTTTATATATCACCAACAAAATGCAACAGCAAGAGATACAAAGAGAAATTCCATTCCAAACAAATGTTGAGAGTATAAAGTATTTGGGAATCCATCTACCAAAGAAAAGTCAGGAATTATATGAGAAAAATTACAAAACACTTGCCACAAAAATAAAGTCAGATTTAAATAATTGGAAAGACATTCAGTTTTCTTGGATAGGCCGAGCGAATATAATAAAGATGACAATACTCCCCAAACTAATCTATTTATTTAGTGCTATACCAATCAGACTCCCAAGAAACTATTTTAATGACCTAGAAAAAATAACAACAAGATTCATATGGAAGAATAAAAGGTTGAGAATTTCAAGGGAATTAATGAAAAAAAAATGTCAGATGAAGGTGGTCTAAGTGTACCTGATTTAAAGCTATATTATAAAGCAACAGTCACCAAAACCATTTGGTATTGGCTAAGAAATAGACCGGTAGATCAGTGGCATAGGTTAGGTTCACAGGGCAAGATAGTGAATAAAAATAGCAATCTAATCTTTGACAAACCCAAAGATCCCAAATTTTGGGATAAGAATTCATTATTTGACAAAAACTGGGAATTAGTATGGCAGAAACTAGGCATGGACCCACATTTAACACCACATACTAAGATTAGATCAAAATGGGTCCAACATTTAGGCATAAAGAACGAAATCATAAATAAATTGGAGGAACATGGGATGTTTACCTCTCAGACTTGTGGAGGAGGAAGGAGTTTGTGTCCAAGGGAGAACTAGAGACCATTATTGATCACAAAATAGAAAATTGATTACACCAAATTAAAAAGTTTCTGCACAAACAAAACTAATGCAAACAAGATTAGAAGGGAAGTAACAAATTGGGAAAACATTTTTACAGTTAAAGGTTCTGATAAAGGCCTCATCTCCAAAATATACAGAGAATTGACTTTAATTTATAAGAAATCAAGCCATTCTCCAATTGATAAATGGTCAAAGGATATGAACAGACAATTTTCAGATGATGAAATTAAAACTATTTCCACTCATATGAAAGAGTGTTCCAAAAAACTATTGATCAGAGAAATGCAAATTAAGACAACTCTGAGATATCATTACACACCTGTCAGATTGGCTAAGATGGCAGGAAAAAATAACGATGAATGTTGGAGGGGCTGTGGGAACACTGGGACACTGATGCATTGTTGGTGGAGTTGTGAAAGAATCCAACCATTCTGGAGAGCAATCTGGAATTATGCCCAAAAAGTTATCAAAATGTGCATACCCTTTGACCCAGCCATACTACTACTGGGCTTATACCCCAAGGAACTACTAAAGAAGGGAAAGGGACCTGTATGTGCCAAAATGTTTGTGGCAGCCCTTTTCATAGTGGCTAGAAGCTGGAAGATGAATGGATGTCCATCAATTGGAGAATGGTTGGGTAAATTATGGTATATGAATGTTATGGAATATTATTGCTCTGTAAGAAATGACCAACAGGAGGAATACAGAGAGGCTTGGAGAGACTTACATCAACTGATGCTGAGTGAAACGAGCAGAACCAGAAGATCATTATACACTTCGACAATGATACTGTACGAGGATGTATGCTGATGGAAGTGGATTTCTTCAACATAGAGAAGAACTAATCCAATTCCAATTGATTAATGATGGACAGAATCAGTTACATCCAGAAAAGGAACACTGGGAAATGAATGTAAACTGTTATTTTTACCTTCTGAATCCAATTCTTCCTGTACAACAAAAAATTCGGTTCTACACACATATATTGTATCTAAATTATACTGTAATATATTTAACATATATAAGACTGCTTGCCATCTGGGGGAGGGGGTTGGGGGAGGAAGGGAAAAAATCTGAAAAGAAGTGCAAGGGATAATGTTGTAAAAAATTACCCATGCATATGTAATGTCAAAAAAAAAGTTATAATTATAAAATAAAATAAAAATTTAATTATTAAAAAAAAAAAAAAGAAGAATTGATCATCGTATAAACTTGCTGTTGCTATGTACAATGATCTCCTGGTTCTGCTCATTTCACTCAGCATCAGTTCATGTAAATCTCTCCAGGCCTCTCTATATTCATCCTCTTGATCATTTCTTACAGGACAATAATATTCCATAACATTCATATACCACACTTTATTCAGCCATTCTCTAACAGATGGGCATCCACTCAGTTTCCAGTTTCTGGCCACTACAAAGAGGGCTGCCACAAACATTCTTGCACATACGAGTCCCTTTCCCTTCTTTAAAATCTCTTCAGGATATAAGCCCAGTAGTAACAATGCTGGATCAATGGGTATGCACTGTGCCCTCTGGGCATGGTTATGGAATGCTTATGCCAAGCATGGGTGACAGGCCTAAACCAAACGGCCTCTGCTTACTGGGAGCTGACATTCTTTCAGGAGAGGATATGTGTGTAAAAAGTACATTCTAAATGTATACAAAGTAAATTCAAGGTAATTTGGGGAGAGATACTAGTAGCTAAGGGAAGTAGGCCTCATATAGATTGTAGTAAAATTTAAATTGAATTTAAAAGGAAATAAAAGGGGCAGCTAGGTGGTGCAGTGGATAGAGCACCAGCCTTGAATTCAGGAGGACCCGAGTTCAAATCTGATCTCAGACACTTAACACTTCCTGGCTGTGTGACCTGGGCAAGTCACTTAACCCCAGCCTCAAAAAAATAAACAAATAAAGATAAAATAAAATATTCTAAGAGGTAAAGGTTAGGAGGAAGAATATCCAAAATCTGGGGACAGCCTCTCTATGTCCCCACAAGGACATGAAGTGTCATGTATGAGAAATAATCAGAAGGCTACTATAGAGTGCCTACAGGAAATGAATATATAATAAGTAGTATCATTTGGAGGTAAGTTGGAGCCAGAGTCCAAGGAAACTGACTGGATATATGTAGGGTGAGGGAAATGGAAGGGTCAAAGATGTTGTGAAGGCTGCTGGCCTTCCCCTGAAGATCAGTAGTAATAGGAATTTATATCTCTTGAGACAGCCCTTTCATTCTGTTGTAAATTGGCTCTGATTGTTATAATTTTGCTAGTTTTGAGCTGAAATATGTTCTAACCCTTTTCTCCCATTCCCTGTGCCCCTCCTGCCAGGAGTCAAGCCAAATGAGTGTAACCCTCACTTTCATGAGAATCATTCGGGATACATGCGGTAACCCTGTTCCTCCTCAGTTTTCTCTTCCTCAGCTCAAATATTCCAAATTCTCTCAGCTGATCCTTAGATCTCAGAGCTTGCCATCTCTTCCCCCTGGTTGTCCTTAATCCCTTTCCTTAGAGACTCTATGAATTACAGACTTCACAGGATATTAGATATTAACAGTGATCTAGTCCAAATCCTGTCTTTCATAAGTGAATAAACAGGACTAGAGAGGGGAAGGAACTTCTCCCGAGCAGGGACTTGAGCTCAGTCCTATTCCATGTGTTGAGGCAGCTGTGTGATACTGAAGAGAGAGGGGTAGGCTTGGACTCAGGAAAATTTGAGTTCAAATATGGCCTCAGACATTTACTGTGTGACTTTGGGAAAGCCACTTAATCTTTGTTTATTTATTGTTAGAATCTCTATTGACCTGAAATTCAAAATGGTATGTTCCAGGGGGAAAAAGCCAAAGATTTTCTCTTGGAATTGTATATATAAACCTTTGCCATCTCACTGACACACTGGTACCAAAAGGAAGGTAGAGAGAATGACTCAGGTTAAAAATTAAAGGCACTAAATCAAGAGCTCTCTGAGCAATCTTTATTTTTGTTTGTCTCAGAAATATAATTTTTGACAGATGGAGCTTATCATTGTCTTTTCCCAAGGCTATCTGAGCTTAATGTCTTGGTCTCCAATTTATGTGATAAATCTTCAGGGTGAGGGCTATGGTTTGATTCCCTCTCTTAATCACATTGACCATAAGAAGAGTAACAGAAAGGGGGCTGACACTGAGTGGGCTTGAGAAAAGGCATCTCAGCTGTAGTGAATCATTGCCTCTAGAATTGCACTTGATTATTCATCCCCCAGTCCTTGAAAAAGAAAGCTTTGGATGAAAGACAGATAGGAATAATTTCATTCTTCAACCCATAGCCAATTACATTTCAGGACCTCACAATAGCCATGATTTCATCTGTGTGGGCACCTCCTCCACCTACATGTATCCCAGACCCTCTGTGCATTCATAGGTTGTTTTTATAAGTTACTTTACAAAGCCATAAAATTAAACTTGATGAATAGTCTCCCTGCTCTGAGAAAGGCTGTTCTCAGATTATAAACACCCAGGCTCCCTTTAGGCTATAATAGGAGCAAGTACAGTTAGTTTTATAGCATCTGTTCTTTGTCATAACCTTCTCTTAAGGGCCAAAGGTCAGTCAGGCAACAAATATTTATTCATCTTTTGTTATGTGCCAGAAACTATGCTGGGAATTTGTGATGTAAAGAAAGGCAAAAACACAATACTTACCCTCAAGAAGCTTACACTCCAATAGTGTTATTTTCTAACCAGAAAATAACTATACCTACAAGATACAGTACAAATTGGAGGTAATCGTAGAGGGAATGCATGAGGACGGGGTTGGTGAGAAGGATATCAGGAGGTTGGTCTAGGAAGGTCTATAAAGGTGGGATTTGAGCTGAGGCTTGAAGGAATCCAGGAAAGCCAGGGGACAGAGGTGAAAAAAGAGAGTGTTCCCAGCCCAATGCATCCAAAGAGAGAACTATGGAGACTAAATGCAGATCAAAGCATACTATTTTCACCTTTCTATGTTTATTTGCTTTTTCCTTCTTGTGATTTTACCCTTTTGTTCTGATTTTTTTTTTCAAAATGTGACAAATGTGGAAAAAATGTTTTCCTGATTCTGCTCACTTCACTTAGCATATATATTCCCATATATACCATCTGACCCTTTCTCTTTCCTCACATAACCATCAACTCATGTGGCTACTTGGCCCCTTTCATTTGGAGTATTGCAGTAATCTTCTCAATGTCTCCCTGTCTTAAATCTCTCTCCACTCGTGGCACTCTCCAATCTACTCTCAATATAGTTGCCAGAGATTTTCCTCAATCACAGATCTGACCTTATCACTGAGCTGCCTCCATGATAAAGTATAAACTCTTCTTTTTACTTTTTAAAGCCCTACACTATGTGGCCCAGCCTCCTTCCTAGCTTCATTATCCATTACTTTCTTTCCCCTACTTTATGGATTAGTTCAGGTGGCCTTGTTATTCCTACTATATAATACTCCATCTTCTGTCTCCATCTCATCCCCTACATCTGGAATTCACTTCTGCTTTTCCTTTGCATCTTAGAATCCTTTATTCCCAGTAAGACTCAAGGATGTCCATGTAAAATATACATGAGACTTTCCTAATCCCATCTAGTTCCAATTGCCCTTCCTACCACAGCTGCCTTGTGTTTGTTTGGGGCATATATTCTGAATGTATTTATTTAAATTTTGTGTCTTCTCTCCCAATAGAATGCCAGATTCCTTGAGCATGGGGACTTTTTCATTTTTTTTATTTGCAGCCCCAGAGCCTAGTATAATACCTAACATATGGTTGGCCTTTAAAAATGCTTGTGGATTGATTGGTTGATCCCAAGTTCAGTTTCTTATCTAGGCACAGAGAGGTGGATGTGGAATTAGTCAGAAAATGGGTATCACAGGAGAAGATGCATCCCATGATGAATTCTTTGCAAAATAGGAAATCCTGTCACATTAATCCTATTAGATATTGATAACAACTTCCATTTCATAAGCAAGATCAATTTGGCAGACCTTAATAAATGCCAACTACATACAAGGGACTGTCTTAAGAGTATATCACATTGTAAAGCACTTTCATATTGTCTTGTTTGAGTTTCATAATATACCTTAGGAAAGATAAAATGTTTGGGCATCATCATCTCCTCTTTGTAAATGAAGAACTTAAAACTCAAAAGGGTAATGTGGGAAATAAGTGTCGATCAGAGTTGGCATTGAAGACTCACAGATTATAAACCTCTTGAGAATGGGGACTGTTTGTTTTTAATTTGTTTTTGTAACTCTGGGATTTAGCACAGTGCCAGGCATATAGTAGGCACTTAATGACTAAATGTTTATCAACTGGTTACTCCTAGATAGTGCTCTGGCCGTCTGGGGAAAGGGTGGGTGCAGATATTGCCTATTGTCTCTGGTATATTTCATTTGTATTCTCTTCCCCTCATCCCAAACTTGGTACTTGAATATTATCCAAACCTTTAATTTTTCTAATAAGGGTTTTGATTTTCCATTTGGCTATTTGTGGCCCCTGACTATTCAATATATGTAGATGGGATAATTTGCTTATTATCTGTTGCATAATTTAATGATTATAAGGGGCAAGCTACCCCAAACATTTTACTTTTGTATCTTTCTGGAAAACTCTTCATTTGCTCTATAGGGAAATTCTTCCAAGATGATTATATACACCCTACTTTCTAACAAGCACTAGAAAACCAGACATCTTCTTTTCTGTCTTTAGCATGATGCAACATTCCAATGCATAGCTAGTCAGTTTACTAGCATTTATTAAGCACCTAATATATGTTAGACACTATGCTTGACACAGTCATCATCATGTCAGGTTGAACCTAACTGCTTGGCCTTCCATGGGCATCTCCTCATTGGTCAACTATGTATAATTATAGGTGAAATTGATCTAGGTTCTACTTTTTATCCATTCCTCATCCATATTCCTATCCTGCTAAAGATAGTAACCAAGATACTTTCCTCTCGGCTCTCTAAGTATATATAGAATGTGTGTGTCTATATATGTGTGTGTGTGTGTGTGTGTGTGTGTGTACATATGTGTATACATATATATGGGTGTATATATAAATAAAATAGTCTAAACATATACTTTATAGGTAAGGATTATTTTATATTTGTTTTATATTGAAGCTGATCAGCTTGACATAAAAAATGCAGTCTGCTTCTTTCCTCTTATGTGGTGTTTAAAAAAAATATTTTTTGACCAGAAAAACAAAATTGGACAGTAAGTCACTGGAAATGACTTGCTTCATATCCCTGACCTCAATTGGTGATAAAACAAACAATAATTCAGAGAGGCTTAAATAATTTTTCTTTGTATATTGATAGCTGTTTATATGGCAAAGATCTGAGAGTTTTAGTGAACGATAACTTAGGTTGAATCAACACTGCTGAAAAGTTAACCTCATCTTATCCTGCATTAAGGGACTATAGGGTCCAGAGCTTGAGAGACAAAAGCCTCGTTGCTCTCTGCTCTGGTCAGACTACAAGTGATGTATTCTATTCAGTTCTCTTCCATTTAAAGAAGAGTATAAACTATCTGGAGTACATTCAGAGGAAAGCAACCAGGATAAGGCCACTGGCAAAGTAAGGAGGTTGAAGAAATTGAGGATGCTCAGCCTAGATAATAATCAGGGAACCTGCTATCTAGTTTCAAGTATTTGGAGAGCTGGCCTGTGAAATAAGTTTTAGATTTGTCCAGCTTGTCCTTAGAGGACAGAACTATGTCTGGGGTAGAAGTTAAAAGGAGACAAATTTAGGATTGATCGAATATACTATCTTCAGAAGGAGTTTCTTGTCACTATAAGTCTTCAAGCCAAAGTTATATGTAGAAATTGTTATAAAGCAGGGGTTCTTAATCTTTTTTATGTTGTAGACTCATTGGGCAATCTGATGAAATCTATGAAGTCCTTCTTGGTATAATTTTATTTTAATTTTAATTTAATCTGATTATACATAGACATTCATTTGTTTTTTATTTTAGTTTTTATTTACCAGATATATGCATGGGTAATTTTACAGCATTGACAATTGCCAAACCTTTTGTTTCAATTTTTCCCCTCCTTTTCCCTATCCTTTCCCCTAGATGACAGGTTGACCAATATGTGTTAAATATGTTAAAGTATAAAATAAATACAATATATACATAAACATTCATTTAAAAGAAATTTCTTTTGAATCATGTTGGGAGAGAAAAATCAGAACAAAAGGGAAAAACCATGAAAGGAAAAAAAAAAAAGTGAACATAGCATGTGTTGATTTACATTCAATGTCCAAAGTTTATTGGGATTGCCTTGGATCACTGAACTGTTGAGAAGAACCAACCCCTTTTATAGTTGATCATCTTATAATCATGTTGTTACTGGGTACAATGTATTCCTGCTTCTGCTTGTTTCACTCAGTATCAATTCAAGTAAATCTTTCTGGCCTTTCTAAAATCAGCTTGTTCATCCTTTTGTATAGAAAAATAATATTCCATTACTTTCATATATCGTAACTTATTCAGCCATTCCCCAATTGATGATTAACTACTGGTTTTCCAATTCTTTGCCACTACAAAAAGAACTGCTACAAACATTTTTGCACATATGGGCTTAGTATATTATTTTTAAGTACATAAAGTAAAATACAAAGATTTACAAATGAAATCAAAGATTAGTGAAAATAAAGATATAATTTTTGCCCATCTAAGTTCATAGACTTTCTGAAAGATATTCACAAATCTCTGATTAAGTTAAGAACTTCAGCTATAAGAATTTTTATTCATATATATATATATAGTTTAGACTAGTCACTCCTGGGGTCCCTTCTAGCTATGAGAATTCATGATTTGGGGCATCAAAAGACAGTTAAAAATGACTATATCTTTTTGATGAAGATGCTGATGTTCCCAAGATAACAAAAACAATGATGATAATAAACTTACATTTATATAATACTATATGGCCAGCATTATGCTAAGACCTTTATAAGTAATGTCATTTGATCCTCATAGTGATCCTGGGAAATAGATACTATTATCTTTAATTTACATATGAAAAAAACTGAGACAAATAGAGGTCAAGAGACTTTCGGGGCAAGTGTCTTGAGGCTGGAGCTGAATTCCAAACACAGTGTTCTCTCCCCTGAATCGCTTCACTGCTCCTGAGAATTGGAATTTTCCAGCTGGGCTGATGTAGTCTGAAAATAAAATGGGTGGTCAATATGGTCTTTTTCTTTGTGCGGAGATATTCCACTTTTTCTCTCTGCTTAGCTGATTGACAGAAAGTTCTTCAGGTTTAATTTTGTACAGACAGAGGTCTTGGTGGCCCAAAAAAAAAAAAAAAAAAAAAAAAAATCAGTCTTTTTCATCTTAATGTAAAAATGGGAAGGGAGCAGCTAGATGATGCAGGTAGATTCATCTTCTGGAGTTCAAATCCAAATTTCCTAGCGAGGTGACCCTGAGCAAGTCATGTAACTCTACCTTCATTTCCTTATCTGTAAAATGAACTGGAGAAGGAAAGGGCAAACAAGAAAACCTGAAATAGGAACAATTGAAATGACTAACCTTCAATAGCAACAAAAATGTAGTCAGAAAGGCATAGATTTGAATCCTCCCTCTGGCCATGGCTAGCTGTGTGTCCATGAACAAGTGATTCTTAGCACGCTGTGTACCTCTCTAAGCTATAAATCATAGACAGTTTGTCTCTGGTGGAGGAAATTCCCATACTGACTAAATTGTAGGTCTTTGATATAGAAGTGAAAGTTATATGAGCTTAGGGGCTTTTTTGTTTCAATTATAAATGTTTTGAAAGCTGTAAATTACTTTATGGAAATCATCATCATTGTTATCACCATCATTATTATAAAGGGGTGTTTTTCTTGATCTCCACTCTTATTTTTGGAATAAGACATGCACCAGAATTCAAGACTTATTTTATACTTGGAAGTTATGGGGATCTTGGAATGGACTTGGCAGATTGGCTTTTAAGGTTTTTGTGAGTGGATCGATGCTTTAAGCATCTCTGGTTCTGGAGGCGCAATCCCTCACTAGGAGCCACCTCTAGATTCTGTAGCTGTGAGTCACACAAAGCACCTCTGTCTTATAATTTTTGCTATAGACAAATGATCCCCTTCATGTATTTTCTTACCTCTGGGCTTACCTTCGGAGGGCCTATATTACCTTCTAGAATGAGATCAATATTTGGAGTTGGAGAATTTGATTTTGAATCTTGACTTTATTACTGATTGTGTGACCCTGGGCAAATTATTCCTCAGCTTTCTCACCTGAAAAATGACAGAATCAGTCACGGTGCTTAATATGGTTCCTTTCAGATCTTATTTCTATTATCCCAGGGATTCTTAGCTGGGATAATAAGATTAAAAGTTGAAACCATATGATTCTATATACTCAACAATCTCCTTTAGCAATTGCCATGTAGTCCTACTTCTTTCTTCTGCAAATGTCTGGGCTTATGAATGGCTTGACCAAGTATCCATATAGGCCATGAATCATATCTCTTCTCATCTCCCTCCAGGCTGCTTCATCCTTTATATTCTAAGCTTAACAAAAAACAAAATTGCTATAGGCTTTGGGAGTATGGCCTGAATTTAATAATATGAAATTTCATAGAGTTAAATATAAAATCTTGCACTTAGGATGAAAAAAAAATTAACTTCATAATTAAAGAAATGAGGTTTGTCGTTGTTTACTCTTGTTTCAGTCATGACTAACTCTTTATAACCCCATTTGGGATTTTCTTAGCAAAGATTCTGAAGTGTTTGCCATTTCCTTCTCTAGTCACTTTACAGATGAGTGAACTGAAGCAAAAATGTTAGGTGACTTGCCCAGGGTTACACATCCAATAAATGTCTGAGGCCAAATTTTAACTCGGATCTTCCTGATTCCAGGGCTAGTGCTCTTTCCACTACATTACCTCCCTGCCCCAGACTGATAAGTCAGTCACTATGCTGACTTCTGATGCCAGGCACAGTGCGTATTCCTGAGAATACAAAGAAAGGCAAAAATGCATCCCTACTTTCAAAGGAGCTCATGTCTAATGGAGAAGATGATATGTAAGCAAAAATGTACATATAAGCTCTCTACAATGTAATTAGAAGGTGATCTCAAAGGGAGGTATTCAATTCTGGGCACATTTCAGGAAGGACTTTAAAAGGAAGAGAATGGCCAGAGAGTGACCAGGTTGGTAAGGAGGCTGAAGACCATGATAGATGAATTTTGGCTAAAAGAACTGCAGATATTTTTTATTTTGTTTTCTGTAGAACATAATACATAAGAATATAAGAGAACATGATGACCTTCACAATGCAAAGAATTGCTATGAGAAAGAGGGATTATCTTATCTTTACTCTGCTTCACCCTAAAGTGCAAAGTTAGAATCCATAAGTAGAAATTAAAGAAATAGTTTAATATAAGGAAAATGACAATGAGCAGAGTTGCCTCTAGAGTCAGATTTTTAAACAAAGGTTACATAACCATTTGTCAAGGATGTGGAAAAATAGGATTCCTGCTCAAGTATAGGTTGGATTAGATGCCCCCTGAAGTCCCTTCTGACCCTGAGATTCCAATAGTCAGTGGTCCATTGAAAGTGGAAAATTGCCTTAATGCACCAGGGCTTTAATTTCTCTTGTAGCCTGCACTGTTTATAGAATTTAGGCAGTGTAATGGAGCAAGAACCTGACCTGGCAGCAGAAGGTAGGAGTTTGAATCTCCAGTCTGCTTCCTGCTAACTGTATGATCTTAGAAAATATTCTTCTTACATTGCCTCAATTTCATTCTCTGTAAAATGAGAGTTGGTTGAAATAATCTTTTAAGGTCCATTCCAATTCAAAATTCTATGGCATCCTATTTCTAAGCTGGGGAATGGGAAAATAGCTCCTCCTTCTCACACCTGGTATCTACCCAGTGGCCAGGAATGAGAGGAATTGGCCCTGCCTAGTTTGTGGAATTCATTGGAACCTGCTTACCAGACAATTTGGTTGGAGTTTTTTGAGAAGGGAACAAGTCTTTGTGGTGGAAATTTTCAGAAGTCATCCCTGCCAGTGACCCTGCTCATGATTTCTTTGAAGATTTTAGGGAAATTACTTTAGGTCAATCCTTTCCATCAGCACTCTTCAGACTCCTAAGTTTTGCTTTCAGGTACGGTTCATAACCTCCCTTCTATGAGAAGGCAAACAGAACACTCTCCCTTAGGAACCCAAGTAAATTTTCATTCAGTCAGGAGTCCAGGCATTGGCCTTTAGGAGGCAGCCCTGGAGCATCAGGGGCTGCTGAGTAGCTATGTATTTTAAAAGCTTATTGATAGCCAGGACTTGTAATATCCAAATCTCTACTTATACCTGTGTCACTAAAAGATATTATAAGATTTAGAACTGGGGGCATTGTTATGTTTAATTAAATTCCCATCAGCTACAGCCACCAAACAGGTTCCTATGGAGGAGGACCAATACCCGGGCAATACTTCTGTCGCTGCCTGTGGGGCCAGAAATGCAGAAATGGTCTCTGCTTTTTATGCTGCTTCCTGGGGTATCCCAATAGTTTCTGTAGAAACCAGCAGAGGGCATCAGAGTGCTGCTTGAGTGGGTCCCATCATGGGCATCAGAAGGCAAGGACTACAGTCAGCTGGAGTAGTGCCAGATCCTACTGGAAACAAGTTTCCTCATGGGATCTAGTGTCACTAGTTCAGGGAAGATGGAGTCAGTGTAGACTGGCAAGGATGTAGGACCAGGAAGGAGGTACCCCCCAACACCTCAGGGTCATTAAACTGGTCACACAAGTCAGCTGGCACTAGTGATGACTGAAAATGCATCGTTTGTAGAGAGCATTCTCGGTTACTGCATTCTGTACGTGTTTAAAGTGTTAGCTTCCTGAGAGCACAGACTGTCCTGATTTTCTATTTGAATCTCAGCCACTTAGCATTTTGCCCAGAGTAAGCACTTAATAAATGTTTTCTAATTCATTGATCATAAATATAAATCGAATGGATGACAGACCAAGATAAGGGTCAATGGCTGCTGCATAGCTTCTGTACCCTAAGTAGTACTGGATTCTGTTCATTCGCCCTGTGTATAGCTACTTATAAGTTCCAGATGTGGGAATCATCCAGTCCTGTTTTTGTGTTTTCTGAGAGTGGAAATACCTGAGGAGACTTCATTTATCTCCATCGGTGGAACTGGACAAGAAAGCCAAAATGTCTGTGTGAGGCAGTGGAGTCATTTGGAAACTTAGAGAATTCACTACAAGAATTTGATGTGAGAGTAAATAATTCTAGATTTTGAGTTCTAATTTTTTTTAACTGAGGGCAGAAACATATATACATAGACACACATTTTTTGTGTGTATGTGTATTATATGCAGAAATGTAGCAAGGAGAAGAACAGTATAATTGTCATCAAGCCATATACAAGGCAGAGTGAATAGAGGTAGGAAATGATTGCAATAAAATATGAGAGTTCCAATTGACATCCCCAGGATCACGATGCAGAAAGGAGCATTATAGAATAGGGGAAAGATTACCACACTGAAAGCAAATAATTTTACTTCAGACACTAGCTTTGCCCTTAGTAGGCAAGTCACACCTTTCTCTGGATCTCATTTTTCTTATTTGTAAAAGCAGCTAGGGTAAATCATTAGTTCTCAGACTTTGGTCCAGGACCCTTTCAGGAAGTCCCAAGATTAAACCTTTTTTTCATAATAATACAAAGATTTTCACATTATAAATATGGTAAATATCAATTTTATATAAGTCACCTAAGCCAAAGCTCTTTGGGAGGTTTCCAGTCATTTTAAGAGCATAACTGGATTGGGAGACCAAAAAGAATCTCTGTATCAGATGATCTCTTTAAGAATGTTATCCTATAATTTCTCAATAAACAGACCATATACTGGATACAGAAGTAAGAGTTACTATAGACCACAACCAGGGAGTGAGTTTTAGAAAGACCATTCAAGTAAACTGTCCAATATGAATTGCAGGGAGAGATATTGGCAGGTGGAAAACAAAGTTGTTCCAGGCATGTGTCAGGATTCCTGGAAAAGACTAAAAGGCATCAGAAAGCACAACTAATGTCAATTAAAAACAAACACCTTCTTAATACTCCAAGTTGTCCCAAAGTGGACTGGACTCCCTTGAAAGAGAAAAGATTCTTCACAATTGGAATTCTTTAACTTGGAAAACTATTTGTCAGGGACATTGGAAACTCCTGCTCAGGCACAGGTGCCCTCCAAGTCTGAGTTTCTGGGGCTCACTAATTGGTGCCTAAGCTGAATTGTGTAGCCTTCCATCAATTTGCATTTGCTTGAGGCATTTTCCCTTCATGGTTAGGTGCCCATCTGGGACAAAGACCAGAGACCCATAAGCAAATAGCAGCCCACAGGTCAGTCAATCAACAAACATTTATTAAGTGTCTTGTATGTGCCAGGCACTATACTAGGCACTTGGCATAATCTAAAGGAATGAATGAAACGGTCCCTGCTCCCAAAGAGAGGCACTCTTGACAT